>NW_025535129.1:0-119129 GCF_020615455.1 Coregonus clupeaformis | reverse complement strand
GTTATTTTTTTAACCAGGAGACTGTGGTGCCACACTCTCAAAATGAACATGACGATGCTGTAGGAGGAGTGGTCTGTGTTTTACCACGAGACCGGGGGCGGATCCCGATTTAAGAATGGATGCCTCGCTTTCGCACGCATTTAATGGAGGACGCTATATGGGCGGCAGGTAGCTTAGTGGTTAAGACCGTTGTGCCAGTAACCGAAAGGTCGCAGGTTCTAATCCCTGAGCCGACTAGGTGAAAATCTGACTTAACCCTAATTGCTCCTTTAAGTCGCTCTGGATAAGAGCGTCTGCTAAATGACTAAAATGTAAATGTAAATTTCGCGCTCTGCAGGTGTAGCTACCTCGGGCGCTCCGAATACATTTCATTCAACCGTTGAAAACCCTCACACTTGTTGGCCAACAGATTTTCTCATGGAGTTTTCATGCAATAGGGTTTTCCAGTACATTTCATCTTAAGCCATCCCTTTAAATACGGGGTGACTTTAATTAGAATTTTGTCGACAGACTCAATAGAACACATCCAGAGAACGGAGTCAGAATATAGGGATCAATAAAATAAAGTCATCTATGCATATTGGTCTCCTTTTCAGCACCAACTGGTAGATTTAAAAATACTCTGATCTTGTAGATTATTTAGGTACATTTTAGGGTTTGGAAAGTATGAAGGAATATATATATATTTTTTTAACGGTTTGGAGAGCCTTTATGCACAAAATATATTGCTGAATAAAAAATTATGGTTTGATTCATCCTGAAAGTTGTCATATTCAAGTTCAGTCCATGAAATATTGGAAGGTGGTAAAAAGTGTACAATAGGGGGTTGAACAGACCCATGGGGCGGCGCACAATTGGTCCAGCGTCGTCCAAGGTAGGGGAGGGTTTGGCCGGCAGGGATGTGGGTTCGTTTCCCACGGGGGGCCAGTATGAAAAAATAAAATAAAATACATGTATACATTCACTAACTGTAAGTCGCTCTGGATAAGAGCGTCTGCTAAATGACTAAAATGTAAATGTAAACAGTAGTCCTATAAATCTACCCTGATCCTCACTAATCATGGAACTGTGATGACAACGGTCCAGTCACGGTGAACGGTGCTCCAGGTTTAACCTGCTACGTGAGGTCTGAGTTCCATAATGATTCAAATAGGCTCCATGTCCCAAATTATTGCCCAACGTTAGCCTAATGTGATCCACTAATGCCAGTGACCCTCAGGAGTAACTTACAAGGACGTGACAAAGGAAAGAAGAGTAAATGGAATGAATGTGAGTATTACTGACCGTGGCTCCCGATAGTGGCTCGGTTTTAAAAAGTTAGTTCGCCGGACATTTGTAGTGTATTGACAATACGATGGTGTTAAATGTTTTTAAATGGAACTGAAGGAATGTTGTTTATGGTAGTATCAAGAGGGAATGTTTTAGGTGTAATACCACATACCACAGATAGGAGGTGGGTTGTAAAGGGGAGACTGGTGATTGGCCAGAAGAGGGGGCAGCAGTGTTTATAAATAGGGGTTAAACGGTGAGACGTTAGAACGGCCATAACAATCTGACGAGTCGTTCTCCGGACAACGCGTGTCTGTAATTTATGCTGTAACCTCGTGGTATGAATAAAACTTCTAACATGATGCAGCATAACGGACTCTTTGTTGACAGCAATAATTGCCACCATTCATCATATACGACACATTCAATCTTCAATAGCTCGCAAACGATTTAAGCTACGTGACTCAGGTCAGGTTCTCTATGAAGGAAAACATGTGTACAACATTGCACAGGTCTTATTTTCCCGATTCCGACCCGAGTTTCATAATCACACAGCAACGGTGTAGGTGTAACCGGCGCTGTACTGCACGGCTGTATCTCTGCGTTGTGTGTGATTGATTGGGACTATAGACGTGGACTTCGGAGATCAGGCTGTTTTAATGAATCAGAATTCTCTCTGCATCCAAAAGAAATGACAAAACATGTGTAGAGCACAAATATGTTCTTTCTACTGTAGTATATTAAAATTATGTCTTTGTTAAAGGTTTTTCATGAAGAAATGGAAGGTTGATTATTGCTATCAAGAGGGAAGGTTTTAGCGTGACGTCACATATGACAGACAGGAAGTGGGTGGGAAGATACGGGGATTGAACAGTAGAGGGAGCTATTCAACTCTTGGAAGGCTATATAAAGGGGGGAGCAACGACGGAGAGTTAGAATACAGCAAGATTTATTTGGGGTCTGGTTCTCCGGATATTGTGTCCGTACTTACGCTGGAACCTCGTGGTTTGAATAAAGGCCTTTGAACACGATCCAGCCTAAGCAGACTCCTTGATTGACGATAACACCTACGAATAACCTACACTACAAATGGAGGCTCCGCTGAGATATTGATTGCATCGTTGTTGGTCCCTTTCCTGGATTCGCGAGTTGACTACTGGCCAAGCCGGCTCTAAAGGTGAGAGATTACTCACAAATAAATTTGGCCATTGGTTATCCCGCTGATTCATGAGAGGGCTTTGACGGTGTACAGTTAAAAGTACTTGGGTCGTGGTTGATGTGGAGTGTTGTTGTCGAAGAGTCTGATAACAAATATTCTAAATTTGGTTGATGGGTAACGGGGAATAATAGCATGTTTAGGACAATGGATTGGTAGAGAATAAAGGTTGGAAGACGTCTGCATAGTTAGGGCACCGGGAATCTGGAAAAGCCCTCGGATCGAGGCGATTCTTTAGGAATGGGCCATAAAATCCTTGCAACGCGTTATGTGGTGTAGGGTTAATTCTGGGAATTATTAAGCTGGACGAATTATATGTATGTTATATACTCATCGTATGGTTGACGGACTATAATGCTTGGGGTAACCTCTCTATGATTATCCAGAACTTACGGCAACACAAAGTTAGAAGGAGATATTACTGATAGACAATGATTTGGCCACGGTGCGGGGTGTTCATTTGTATAGCTAGTAGGCCGCAGTTGGCTAGAGGCTGAAGCTAAGGCTGGGTTGTTTCAGGCTACGTGGTGCCTCGTGGCTAAGGCTTGATTGTATGGTTCGGGCCACGTGGTACATCGTGGTTAAATGCTAATGCTAATGCTTAAGGCTAAATGCTAATGTTAATGCTTAAGGCTAAATGCTAACTGGGTTTTGTGTCACAGTGTACCTCAGGCTAATGCTAACTGCTAATGCTAATTGTGTTGCATGCTACATGCTAACGGATATCCTTAGAGATTCCATTGCGATGGATTAAAGTCTCTTAAACTTGTCACTGTCTGTAAGTCAGGTTGTATGTTTTGTGAGCGCTGTTAAATGTTGTTTGACTAGGAGGGGAACGAAAGGTACAGCTGGACTGGTATCCGTTTCGTGGAGGTGAAAATGTGGTTTTGATTGGATGTGCGCATGCGTGTGATTTTACAGGGCGAGAGCTACGACATGCGGTCGTGCTGAGTCGACGGAACAAAATGGTGGCGTAAGGTCATATGATTGTTTGGGGTTTCCTTTTAGGGGTTTAATAGCTACCGAGAAGGACAGGTGGACCGAATCTTTTAAAAATCGTTAAAGTAACTGTTATTTGAACGTTAAACTATTTGTTGAGATGTAGTACATTTATAATTTAAATATATGTTGACGAAGTATAATGCATTGAATTGAATGACGGATTAAAATGAAATTAACATGTTTTGGGCGATCTGTTTATTCTTGGGTTCAGGTTTTAAAATGTTCGGAGCGATCTGTTTATTCCTGGGTTCAGTTTTGTAGCAAATATGAGTGGGGAATATTGAATGTAATAACTTGGTTAAGTGTATAAACTTTAAATGCTGGTCTGTACCGTTTTCTTCCCTTGTTATATGAGGCTATAGAACGGAGCGAAGGAGAGAGAGGGGGGCTAACGTGTGCGTGACGTGACGTGACAAGGTGTGACGCAGGCAGAGGATCATTCCAAATCAGGCTAGTGCTTTTTTGTCTACAAAATCTTTCCCTAGGATGTTGGATGCAATGATACTCTCTTACACGCTTGGCAACGGACTGATCAGGGAATAAAAGTTGCAGTTTTGGGTCTCTGTGCATTACTGGGCCTGACTGGGGGATTCGGTTGGAAAGCAGGTACTGACATTATTCTGTGATATTGAAATATTTGGCTTCATATTAAACAATGGTTTATATTGGTGTGGTATTGTTGTAGATTGGAAGTCTTTTATTCTGTGATATTAAAATACTTGGGTGCATATTGTTTTATTCTGTGATAGTAAAATACTTGGGTGCATATTGTTTTATTCTGTGATAGTAAAATACTTGGGTGCATATTAAACAATGGAATTTATTGGGGTGATGGTGTTGTAGATTAGAATTCCATGTTTGGATTGCTGTGGAAGTTGACTACTGGTATTCACTTTCCGGAGGGGTTAAGGTAAGTGGGTCCTAAATTGGTAAAATAGGTGTAGAAATAAAAATTGGTCTTAATTATTCATAATTATTCATGGTTGTTAATTAAAATTTTAATTGAATAATTTAATGGCTTTTTTTTAGGGGGGTTTATTTTTAATTAAAATTTTAATATTCATATTTTAATTTGTTTAATTATTCATATTTTTAAAAAAAAATTAATATTCATATTTTTTGGAAAAATTTTAAATTCAGATTTTTAGAATTTTTTTAATATTCATATTTTTTAATTTTTAATATTCAGATTTTTAAAATTTTTATTATTCATATTTAAAAAAAATTTTTACTATTCATATTTAAAAAAAATTTTTAATTTTTTTTTTTCTCTCGGGTTGTTTAGGTTATATTAATAATTAAAGGGGGGGAAGCCATAGGCTATATAGGCTAAAATAAATAGTTCACAATAAAGGAAGATAAAAGAGGACTTACAATGGGGAGAAAGGATAGCAAGGCTATGAAAGTTATTACACCAGTTAATATAGTCGAACATAGTAATCCTTTAGTTAAGGGTATTGCGAGATTATCCGGCAAATGGAACAAACGTTGGCCTGACATTGAACAACCCTGGCCAGAGGAAGGGACTCTTAATCCGGATGTTATCAACATCATGAGAGTACTTCTGTCAATTTACAAGGCAGATCAGAAGAAGGGAAAACAAAAGGAACGACGTAAAGAGAAGAGACAGAGGGAGCTGGGTGTTCTTAAATTGTTTGAAGAGGAAGGACAAAAACTGATGAAAGATACCAAAGACAAGGGAAGCAAAGGTATGGAGAAAAAGCTAAAGGAAGAGACGTCGACAGAGAAACTGAGGGTAGAGGTCGGTATACCTTTCTCACATACGGATTCAGCGAGAAGACCCCCACCGTATGAGAAGGAAGTTGAGCTTAGGGATGCTTATCCTCAGCTTCCAGTAATCCTCCAGCAGGGGGATTATTACATCAGAGATGAAGATGAACAAATTATAGAGAGAGGACAAGCAGAAACGACCGTAAAAATGCATCCAAGCACCAAAGGTGGAAAGAAAACGAGAAGTCTGAAAACTAAGGGTGGTATGAGGTTAAGTAGGATGGAATTGGAGAAGGACGATGATGATCAGAGTGATTTAGAAGGGATCATGGGTGGATATGATCCGGTCATCAAACGGAGGTTGGCCAGAACGGAGAGAAGGGGTAAGGAAGGTTTGAAGAAGAAGGATACAAGATATTACAGTGCTGAGGAAGGTTTGAAGAAGAAGGATACAAGATATTACAGTGCTGAGGAAGATTCGAAGAAGAAGGATACAATATATTCGAGTGCTGAGGGGAAGCAAAGATGAAGACAGCGATAAAGAGAAGACTGAAGGTGCTGCGTATTCGAAAGGAGTTTCTCCGGCAAAGACTGTTGCAGAAGAAATAGACGGAGATATAGACCAATGCTTATCAGAACTGAAGAGTGCAAGGACTGCAGGAGAAGTAAGAGAGTTACAGGAAGAACTTCAGACGCTGACCATACGGAAGGAGAGACAGCTGAGAAGAGAATCTGAAAAAGATGAGACAAAATATGCATTAAGGTCAAGGAAAGATACCCCGAGCAAAATGGTACCAGTTATCATTCGAGGTCAAAACTTTGAATATAAGCCGTTGCAAAATACCGATATGTCGAACATACTTGAGAAGCTGCCTATTCTTCAGAATGGGGCCTATCCTTGGATTTCGAAATTGGAGGAAATTACGGTGGGAACACAGTCTGCCATAGGAGACGTTAAGAGACTGTTGGCTAATCTCATTGGGATTCCGGATATGGAAGAAGTCTTCCAGAGGGCTGGACTCATGAGATATGTTGGGACGGCAGTGAACGATCCTGAATTGTTGGCTGCAAGTAGGAATCGTCTGTGGAGAGCATTGAAAGATACATTTCCAACGAATGTGCATCCTGATAATATTCTGATTGATCCACTAGGACAACAAGAAAATCCGAGAGCTTATGTGTCAAGAGTTCATCAAGTGTGGAGAAATATTACTGGAAATGATCCAGATGTGAGTCAAATTGAGCAGTCAATTTTGAGAGCTAAACTGCAAATGGGACTGCCCTCCCCAGTAAGAAGCAAACTGGCAGAAGTGGTTGGACTTGGAAGCATGACAAAGGGGTCTATACAGATCACATAGCTCATCAAGTGGATCTGTACAGGAAGAAGGAACTCAACCAGAAAGAGCAGGACGAAGAAACTCTCCGGAAACTTAATCTAATACAACTGGGAGAGAATAAAAAGGATAAGAAACAAGCTTTGGTTATGCAGAGTCCGTGTGCACCGAACCAACAAGTGCTGCCACAGCTTCCACCAGAACAGTTCCAACCGCAATTGTACCAGCCACCAATGGCGGCACCAGTTAATTCATACCCACAGCCAATTTCTGGGCAGACACAGAATTGGAGAGGAAGAGGAAGAGGTAAGCCAGTCTTCCCGCCGTCTCCAGATGTGTGTTATAATTGTGGACATGTTGGTCACTTTGCCCGTGAGTGTAATTGGTCAGGAGGAGACCTTAGAGGGAATTTCAGAGGAAGATACAGGGGCCAGGCAAAATCATCTGGAGGACCAGTGAACCCCTACAGGGGTCCGGAGCACGGATTCTAGAGGTGCCTAGATGATCCGAAAGGGGGGTGTCAGCTGGTAGCGTCAGGATCGGAAAGAGATCCAACAATTGAGGTGAAAATAAACAACCGACCATTGGAAGTGATGGCGGATAGCGGAGCAGCGTTCACCTGTGTTCGACCTGAAGATGCTACACATCTCCCTATGTCCAATCAACTCGTTAGGACAATCGGATTTGAGGGAGTAAAACAGCTGATTCCTCTTACGGAACCAATTGAGCTCTGCTATAAAGATCAGAAAATTAAAATACCCATACTGGTATCAGAACATACACCTGTTGCATTATTGGGAAGAGATGCCTTGTGTAAGTTGAACTGTACAATCAGATGTACACCAGACGGCTGTCTGATAGAAATGCCAAAGGAAAGGGTTTACCAATTGTCGATGATGACGGAGATGGATTCGTCTTCAGTATTCTGGATTGGAAATCTCAGTGAAGATTTTATGAAGCAGGCTAAGATATGGGAAAGATTTATTGTTGCAAATATGCCGGATGCGAAGCTTCCGGAATATCCATTCCATTGTACGCTTAAGTATTTCAAGAATGCTGCTCAATCACACTCAGAGGAATGGTTGAGTCATCAACCGAAGAATGTTCAACTTAGCTCAAGTTGCATTATTTTAGGACCACAAGGAGCAGCTATGAAGATAAACACAGACGACTATCTGAATAAAGAATTTGATATTGAGAAGAGTGTGCCACATGTTACCTTGTTGGTTTCGGAAGGCTATGAGCAGAAGCAGATAGGAGAAATGATGACAGAAGCAGAGAAACTTACTTTCAGACCAACGAAAGAAAATTTGGCGATTTGGAGAAGTGAAGATCAACGATTTCTCAAAATAATGATTTCGGCTCAAGGACAAGGAGAGCCACAGGCTGTAGGAATGACACATGAATCTATTTGCAATATGAAGATTGATTCAGATCCTATGAAAGAGGAGATGTTGCAACAAGTTCCAGAAGGGTTGTGGTCTCAACATAGTACTGATATTGGACTTGTAAAATCAGCTCAACCTGTGAAGGTTGAACTTCGACCAGGAGCCAAACCTCCATGGAAAAATCAATATCCATTGACAGAGGAAGCAATCAAAGGGATTGAACCACAAATTGATGGACTTTCGACAGTAGGGGTTTTAAGGACAACAAAACACCCTCGGAGTAACACGCCTTTGTGGCCTGTAAAAAAACCAGATGGAAGTTATCGGGTAGCTCATGATTTGAGAGCAGTGAATGAAATAGTGATTGACTTTCCAGCAGACGTGCCAGATCCTCATACCTTGTTAGCTCAAGTTCCTCCAGATGCGACACATTTTACAGTACTTGACTTATGTGGAGCATTTTTCAGTGTTCCACTTAGTGTAGAGAGTCAGGATTTATTTGGGTTCACCTATAAGGGACAGTTCTATGAGTACAATAGAATGCCACAGGGGTACCGGCATTCACCGCATATCTTCAATAAAGTACTGAAGGAAGATTTGGTAGGGATAGATCAGATATTGCAGAGCACTGTCATTCAGTACGTGGATGATATAATGGTTTGCTCACAAAATAAGGAAACATGTCATAGGGACTCAATTAAATTACTACAGGTATTGGCAGAAAAGGGACACAAGGTGTCACAGAAAAAGTTGCAATATTGTCAGGAGAAAGTTGTATATTTAGGTCAAAACATAACTCATGGCCACAGAAACATTTCGGACAAGCAGGTGGAAACTATTCGTAAGGCTCCAAAACCTAGAACAGTCAGAGAAATGATGACATTTCTGGGTATTGCTGGTTATTCCTCCGCTTGGGTAGAGGATTATACTAGTTTGATGGCCCCATTGAGGGCTATGGTGAGGGGTACTGAGAGTGGTCAACTCCATAGCAATCTTTCCTGGACACAGGAAGGCCATGTGGCATTTGAAACTATCAAACGGAGGTTGCAGGAGGCACCTGCACTTGCACTACCAGATTATTCAAAGAACTTTTTGCTATATGTGTCTACTTCTACTGGAGGTAGATATGCATGCGCGGTTCTTTGTCAACCGACAGGCATGGGGACGAATCCTCAGCCTATTTCCTACTACTCTACTGCTTATTCAGAGGTAGAACTAGGGTTACCACTATGCTACAGAGCAATGGTGGGGGTGTATTCCATGTATGACAAAGCATCATCGGTCACGATGGGCTACCCCGTGACAATTCTTACCCATCATAGTCTCAGAAATCTTTTGAACTATGGGAAGTATACATTGACAATGCCTAGGCTCAGAGACTATCATAGACTCTTAGAGCAGGAGGATGTCACCCTTGTGAGATGTGATACAGTAAATCCAGCCGAGAGTTTACCAACTTCCGAGGATGGTGAGCCACATGATTGTGTCCAAGAAGCAGAGAGATATTCGAGGCTTCGATCAGATTTACAAGCCTTTCCATTACGTGAAGCAGACCTGGAGTATTGGACGGATGGGTCTTGCTATCGGGTGGGAGATAAATTATGTGCTGGTTATGCAGTAGTTAGAGGCAGAGGGACGGGATTTGTTGTTGAAAAGGCTGAAGTAATACCACAGCCGGCGTCTGCACAACTTGCTGAACTTGTGGGGCTAACAGAAGCATGTTTGTTAGCGGAAGGTAAGCGAGTAACCATATACACTGATTCAGCATATGCACATAGTGTATGTCATTTGTTTGGGGCGGTATGGAAAGGTCGAGGGTTCAAGAAATCGGATGGTTCTCCGATACAACATCATGCACAAATAATGAAATTGTTGCATGCTATGATGAAGCCTACAGAGATAGCGATAGCTAAGTGTGCAGCTCACAAGACAGATATGTCAAGAGTGACACAAGGGAACAAAGCTGCTGATGAAGCTGCAAAAGCCGTCGCAGGAGCGGATAAATTGGGGAACGTTTTTCTGGTCACTCATGTAGTGGACTTGGAAGACAAAATTACGCTTCGAGATGTAGTTTTGATGCAAGAAGCCGCTTCTATGATCGACCAACAGCTATGGCTAGACCGAGGAGCGGTCAAAGATGCTACTGGTCTGTGGAGAAACCATGAGGGGTTGATAGTAGCGCCTCTAGACCTTCTAGGTCTGATGATTCAAGAAGCACATGGCTTAGCTCATGTTGCGAGGGGGGAGGTTCACAGAAAGATCACAAAGGAATATGGTTTTTGGGCTCCATATTTGTTTGAACAAATTGATTATTTGATAGGAAGATGCACTATCTGTCTTAAAAATAATGTTCGAAGAGGGATACCTGTTCATCCAGGTTACATTCCTACACCCAGGGGTCCTATGCGTGAGTTGGTCATTGACTTTGTTGATATGATACAACCAGTTGATGGGAAAAGATACATGTTGGTGGTTGTAGATAGATTTTCACGATGGACGGAAGCTTGTCCAACCAAGCGTAAGGATGCTCAGTCAGTTGCCAAGTTCTTATGTAAAGAGGTCATAAGCAGGTGGGGATTACCCGATCGAATATCCTCAGACAATGGAAGAGAATTTGTGGATAAATCAGTAAAATTGATGTTGCAAAAATTGGGAACTAAGCAACGTCTTGGAGCAGTTTATCACCCACAAAGTCAGGGGATGTGTGAAAGAATGAACGGTGTCTTGAAAAATCGCATTGTGAAGATTTGTCAACATACAGGTCTAAACTGGATAGCGGCGCTTCCTTTAGCACTAATGGTGTGTCGCTCAAGTGAGTTACGTGATCTACGTATGACACCCCATGAGTTGGTAACAGGAAGAAGGATGCTAACGCCTTGTTTGCGAACAAGCGGAAAGGGTCCAAGCTTGGCCCTGTTGGAAGATGAAATGAGAGCGTACGTTACATATATGGCCAATTTTCATAAAAAGTTGTCCACATATGTTTCTGACAGGCAAAGACAAGAAGAGGTGCAGAAGGCGCCTGAGGAGGATAAGAGGAATACAGTACAACCGGGAGACAAAGTATTCGTAAAGGTATTCAGGAGGAAGTGGTATAACGAACGTCGTGACGGACCATTTGAAGTGGTTCGTAGTACTGGAACAGCTGTCCAGGTTAAGGGGTCTCCTACGTGGTATCATTTGTCACATTGTGTTAAAGCGCCTACAGAAGAGGTGCCACGCGTAGAGAGAGAAGATGGAGATAGGGGAGAACAGGAAGAGGGAGAGATTGTCAATGTTGGGATTAACGTTGATAATGATGACACTTCTGATTATGCCAGAGATGACTATGCAGGGGATGGAAAGGAAGGAGGATTTGGGGAAATTGATTTCCAATACGTCCCAGAAGCAACAGGGAATATTTCAGTGGGATGTGAAGCAGCAGAGATCACCAAGGGCAACTCGGTTAAAGGAGAAGCTAGTGATTCGATTGGACAAAATAGGCCTAGACCAGTTAGGAGAAAAGTCAGACCAAAACGTTACGAAAACTAGGAATGAAGTAACAACAATAACACCAACACGTCAGTCTGTTAGAACAACAATGGGAAGCAATTTAACTCTTTCAACATTGACAGTTGGTAAAGCCATAAATATATCGCATTCGATTATAAGGGAACCGATAGTGCCAGCACCAATTTTAGAACAAAAAACATCAACTAAATCAACTACTTTAATGTTAACTTTGAAAAGATTTAAGGGTATGACGGCAATAACAAATGTAGGAGGTATGATACCGACACCAACAACAACTTTTCTAAAAGTAAACGATGTAACTGAAATGACTCAGCAAGTAGTCATTGAAAACAATATAGGTTCATCTGAAATAGTATATGATAATATCATGGAAGAACAGGATGGGTTTTTTGGGTTCAACTTAACATCAGAAGATACATCTGATCAATCCCGCTCGGTAGAGAAGAGAGACGCTAAATGGAAAGCGTATGGATTTGATTCGGCGGTTTTGAAAATTAAAGATCAATGGGCAGGGAGAAATCTTTGGTTCCAGCAATTAACTCATGCTGTAAGATCAGTGAGGAATCTTGAGGGTCCATGTCTGTTGAGAATTCCAGCACCAGAGACGTGGGGTTCAATTTTACAGACGGTTGCTCAACCATTGGCGGGTGGGTGTCAGGCCTATGCGTTGAGATGGCTGTTGTATCATCAACGAGTATTGACAGACAAAGACATGTCGTTGTCACACCATTTGTATAAGCCTAGTTATAAGTGTTCTTGGTTAAATGAATTTCCCTATGTGAATATGGTGGGTGGTAAAGAAAGTCAGGTGACAGTGATTCCTGAAGCATTTGAGGTGAGAGCAGTGAGAGCTAAAACTTGTATTTGTTCTAATAATACAGATGAGGTAAATGGTATGTTCATGGGAATATCAGATTGTGATGGGTATATGTTGACTTTGGGTAAACACGGACGAAAGGGTAAAGGTGACAAATATAATGTAACTTTTTATGCACCAGGTAGTAAGAAGGGCAGGACTTTGATGGTGATGGATCAATTTTTCCCTATCAATGCAACTATTGGGAATTTTAGAGATATTTGGTGGGTTTGTGGTGATAAAGCATATATATTTTTACCCTATGGATGGAAAGGGTGTTGTTACATGTCCACGTTGAAGCTTCCATATGAGGTTTTTACAATTAGAAGAGGAGTAGCACCGAACCCAGATCAATCTGAAACTACTGTTGAAAATAGGGTTAAACGAGACATGGCTAAATTTACTAATCTTGAAGCCTACCATTGGAGAATAAGTCTGGGAGAGAAGTGGGGACTTGGTCTTTTTCCATGGTATGGTGTAACATTTTTAGCAGATCATATTGATAATATTACATATACGTTGCAGGGCTTTGCAAATGAAACAATAAGAGGGTTTCACCTTCTGTCAAATGCTCAAAGAAGTCACAGACTGACGTTGTTGAAACATGACATGGCTCTTGATTATATTTTGGCAAGACAAGGTGGCTTATGTTTGGCTATGAATCTGACGGGGGGATGATTGTTATACTTTGATCCCAGATAGTTCCGATAATATCACAAGTGTTATAGATGCTTTGAAGAATATCAGGGATGCATTTGGAAGATCTGAGAAAGCTGGATGGTCGGCGAAGTCTTGGTTGCAAGATCAGTTAGGCCCAATAGGGGCAGTGATGGTTCAGATTTTAATCGCAGCTCTGATAGCGCTGTGTGTGATGTTTTGCTTTTGTACTTTGTTACTGACCTTTGCAAAAGCTATGATATTAAGATGGGTTGGTGTTGTGATGCCTGGAGACAACACTCAGATGCCATTGTTGATTGTTCCTGATCTGGACGAAGATGGACGAGGGGGTCTAGATGGACTACTGATGGATAAATATCCTTTTTGATTATTTGATCATTTTACAATTTTTTTTTCAATATTAGTGTGATTTTTAGTATGATTTATGAATCAAGGGGGGAATGGGTTTATGTGATTCATGCATCATTTATATATCAGTTTTATAGTCTTAGTGGATAGTGATGTTTAATTTGAAAGTGTTTTTTTGGAAAAGATACTGTTTGGTCTTTTTCTTTTTCTTCCAGAGGCATTTGGGAGAACATGTGGAGATTGGAATACTCAAACAAAGACAATATGAAGGGACAATATGACTGGAGGAGATGAAACAAGGAGGGTGTGGCTGATTCCATCATCAACAAGTCCATTGGAAGTCGAGACTACGGAGGAGATGAAGTGTAGTGGACTACATTCCAGTGTCTGCAATGAAATATAGACATATTTGATGTGTAATACATAATTGTGTCATATTCTTAGGTATTGATTTTAGTAGAATGATGGTTGATGTTATTGAATGCAGATGAGGATCTTAGATGCTTTTGTTTATTTCGATGGGGTTTAGGGAAAGGACGTTTAGGCAGGGAGAGATTCCCTTTCAGGTCCTATGGGTTGACCAGCCTGAGAGTGGATGTTTCTGGATAGGATTTTGTTTACAGGGGCTTACATGTGTAGTTAATTGTATTATAGTTTCAAATGTATTTACATGGTTTATGAGGTTATCTGGAGTACCGAGGTGGTTGCCTGGGGCAGAGGGACCGTAAGAGAATTTTACTGTCTTGATTGATGGATGGATATCTGAAAAGATGGCTGCCAGACAGTTTTTTCGCTCTTACACTCCATAGAGATTTCTTCATATGTCATAGTAATGTATTCATACTTCACAAACAGTTGTTCATATTTCATAGTAATGTATTCACCTCATTCTTATCAATGATACACTTCATAAACAGTTATTTCATAGAAAGGTATTTACACTCTAGAGAAGAATGTTTTTGGTTTAAGGTTAAAGATACTCAATAAGATAAATTGTTACTGGTCATAATCCTATTGTTGTTCGAGACTTTTTAGTTTTGTCTCGAAGGGGGAATATGTAGTATATTAAAATTATGTCTTTGTTAAAGGTTTTTCATGAAGAAATGGAAGGTTGATTATTGCTATCAAGAGGGAAGGTTTTAGCGTGACGTCACATATGACAGACAGGAAGTGGGTGGGAAGATACGGGAATTGGACAGTAGAGGGAGCTATTCAACTCTTGGAAGGCTATATAAAGGGGGGAGCGGTGACGAAGAGTTAGAATACAGCAAGATTTATTTGGGGTCTGGTTCTCCGGATATTGTGTCCGTACTTACGCTGGAACCTCGTGGTTTGAATAAAGGCCTTTGAACACGATCCAGCCTAAGCAGACTCCTTGATTGACGATAACACCTACGAATAACCTACACTACATCTTCTTCTTTCACGGTAACAGCTTCACCCTCTACTTGTTTTTGTATTGTAACATCCTCCTCTTCCTCCTCCTCTTTCACTAGAGCTTCTTTCTCCGTCCAGCAGACCTCCTCTTCTTTAGCAGGAGGAGAGTAGCTTAGTGAGCTCATGGTCGGGGATGTTAGCTAGCTAGGCTAGTGCTAACTTAACCAGCCAGCTAGCTGACCAATAACAACAACACCGTAAATATGAAATTAAATGGGATAACTAACTAGACGACAGAAGTGGGTTTAAAACACAGTGGCTAATATACACGAAAAGCGTCTAAAGAACTTTATTGGTTCGGCTATTTTGTCTAGCAAGCTACCGAGGTGTCTGACTAACTGTTGCTGCTGTTGAAAGAAGCGTCCCGTCCACTAGATTATACGTCACACTAGCAGCATAGCCTTAAAGTCCCACATCGCCATCTGCTGACTGGAGTGGGTAACGAAGTTGAGTAAAATGTAGATTTTATTTTCAGACAAAAAGTTAAAGCGTAGGAAGCATGAGTTTTTACTCACCAATGTAACAACACAGTGGCGTTTTAAAGACGTAATAACGTAGTTGTAGTCATAATCTGGTTACCTATAAGTACAATCATTGTTATGTTTTTTGGGGGTTATTACATATTTATTAACTTATTTCCAATATCTTCTAAACTACCCACAATGCACTATTTCTCAACATCATATTGATCTAGTCTGTGCTACAGTTTGTATGCTAGCCCCTCTAACGCAAGGTTTAATTACTCTAACCTAAAAAATACTTGTTACTCATTGATAATTGCCGTCCACTTTGTCTTTTAAATAACGATTCTAAGCTAATAGCTCTGGTTTTGGATGCCATTATAGATGAGTCCCAGTCAGGGTTGATGAGAAATAGACAAATCTCGAATAATGTCACACTGGTATTAAATATCATAGATTACTCAGATTTGGTCTCTGATGAGAGTTTTATTCTCTTTTGGGATTTTATAAAGCTTTCGATACATTTTACATTTTAGTCATTTTAGCAGACGCTCTTATCCAGATCGACTTACAGTTAGTGAGTGCATACATTTTCATACTGCCCCCCCCCGTGGGAAACGAACCCACAACCCTGGTTTGCAAGCGCCATGCTCTACCAACTGAGCTACAGGGATAAAGTAGAACATTACTATTTTTCATGCCCTTAAAACATTTGTCTTTGGAGATTTATTTTGTAAATCTATTAATACTCTATATAGAAATGATAATAGCTCTATCAAATTGAAAGCAGAAACGTACTTAATATGCCAAAGCAACTTACAGTCATGTGTGCATACATTTTTACGTATGGGTGGTCCCGGGGATCGAACCCACTACACTGGCGTTACAAGCGCCATGCTCTACCAATTGAGCTACAGAGGACCACAAGGTTTGAATTAATGTGGGGTATCAGACAAGGGTGACCAAGTTCACCTCTCTTCCTATTAGACACACAGCTTCTTACTTCTCATATTAAGAGAAGTGTTTTAAAGGGTATTTCTACTGCAGGAGATCATTATTAGTCAGTTAGCGGATGACCCCACCATCTTTCCATTGATCATCCTTGAGATGTTTCAACAACTTGAATTGGAGTCCTCCTGGGGTAAATTCAAATGATTGGACATGATTTGGAAAGGCGCACACACCTGTCTATATAAGGTCCCACAGTTGACAGTGCACGTCAGAGCAAAGACCAAACCATGAGGTCGAAGGAATTGTCTGTAGAGCTCCGAGACAGGATTGTGTCGAGGCACAGGTCTGGGGAAGGGTACCAAAACATTTCTGCAGCATTGAAGGTCCCCAAGAACACAGTGGCCTCCATCATTCTTAAATGAATACATTTGGAACCACCAATACTCTTCCTAGAGCTGGCCACATGGCCAAACTGAGCAATCGGGGGAGAAGGTCCTTGGTCAGGGAACCCGATGGTCACTCTGACAGAGCTCCAGAGTTCCTCTGTGGAGATGGGAGAACCTTCCAGAACGACAACCATCTCTGTAGCACTCCACCAATCAGGCCTCTATGGTAGAGTGGCCAGAGGGAATCCACTCCTCAGTAAAAGGCACATGACAGCCCACTTGGAGTTTGCCAAAAGGCACCTAAAGGATTCTCAGACCATGAGAAACAAGATTCTATGGTCTGATGAAACCAAGATAGAACTCTTTGGCCTGAATGCCAAGCGTCATGTCCGGAGGAAACCTGGCACCATCCCTACGGTGAAGCATGGTGGTGGCAGCATCATGCTGTGGAGATGTTTTTCAGCGGCAGGGACTGGAAGACTAGTCAGCATCGAAGGAAAGATGATCGGAGCAAAGTACAGAGAGATCCTTGATGAAAATCTGTTTCAGAGTGCTCAGGACCTCAGACTCGGGCGAAGGTTCGCCTTCAAACAGGACAGCGATCCTAAGCACACATCCAAGACAATGCAGGAGTGTCTCTGAATGTCCTTGAGTGGCCCAGTCAGAGCCCGGACTTTAATCCGATCGAACATCTCTGGAGAGACCTGAAAATAGCTGTGCAGTGAAGCTCCCCATCCAACCTGACAGAGCTTGAGAGGATCTGCAGAGACAAATGGGAGAAAATCCCCAAATACAGATGTGCCAAGCTTGAAGCGTCATACCCAGGAAGACTCGAGGCTGTAATCACTGCCAAAGGTGCTTAAAAAAAGTACTGAGTAAAGGGTCTGAATACTTATGAAATGTATTATGGTGTATTGTGTGTAGATTGATGAGGGGAAAAAACAATTTAATCCATTTTAGAATAAGGCTGTAACGTAACAAAATGTGGAAAAAGTCAAGGGGTCTGAATACTTTTCGAATGCAATGTAAATGCAACATTTAAAGTTTTGATGTCATGAGCCTGAAATAATAAAATTTTCATACGCACAACATTTTTGTTTATATCCCTGTCAGTGAGCATTTCTCCTTTGCCAAGATAATCCATCCACTTGGCAGGTGTTGCATATCAAGAAGCCGATTAAACAGTATGATCATTACACAGGTGCACCTTGTGCTGGGGACAATAAAAGGCCACTTTAAAATGTGCAGTTTTGTCACACAACACAATGCCACAGATGTCTCAAGTTTTGAAGGAGCGTGCAATTGGCATGCTGACTGCAGGAATGTCCACCAGAGCTGTTACCAGAGAATTTAATGTTCATTGCTCTACCATAAGCCGCCTCCAACATCGTTTTAGAGAATTTGGCAGTATGTCCAACCGGCCTCACAACTGCAGACCACGAATATGGCGTCATGGTTGCGAGCGGTCATCATTGTGAACATAGTGCCCCATGTTGGCGGTGGGGTTATGGTATGGGCAGGCATAAGCTATGGGCAACAAACACAATTGCATTTTATCGATGGCAATTTGAACGCACAGAGATACCATGAGCTGAAAATGTCCCAGTTCTTCCATGGCCTGCATACTCGCCAGATGACATGGGTGACATACCCATTGAGCATGTTTGGGATGCTCTGGATCAACAAGGTGTTCCAGTTCCCGCCAATATCCACCAACTCTGCACAGCCATTGAAGAGGAGTGGGACAACATTCCAAAGGCCACAACCAACAGCCTGATCAACTCTATAAGCAGGAGATGTGTCGCACAGCATGAGGCAAATGGTAGTCACGCCCCTACTTTTTTTTTTTTTTTTTTTTACAGTATCTCTGACCAACAGATGCATATCTGTATTCCCAGTCATGTTAAATCCATAGATTATGACCTAATGAATGTATTTCAATTGACTGATTTCCTCATATGAACTGTAACTCATAAAAAACATTAATTGTTGCATGTTGCTTTTATTTTTTTGTCTTCGGTCTCTTGGCCCCTTGAAGTGTCCCCTGTAGCTCAGTTGGTAGAGCATGACTCTTGGCCCCTTGAAATGTCCCCTGTAGCTCAGTTGGTAGAGCATGGCGCTTGCAACGCCAGGGTTGTGGGTTCGTTTCCCACGGGGGGCCAGTATGAAAAATGTATGCACTCACTAACTGTAAGTCTCTCTGGATAAGAGCGTTCTGCTAAATGACTCACTACTGTAAGTATCTCTGGATAAGAGCGTTCTGCTAAATGACTCACTAACTGTAAGTCTCTCTGGATAAGAGCATCTGCTAAATGACTCACTACTGTAAGTATCTCTGGATAAGAGCGTCTGCTAAATGACTCACTACTGTAAGTATCTCTGGATAAGAGCGTCTGCTAAATGACTCACTATTGTAAGTGGCTCTGGATAAGAGCGTTCTGCTAAATGACTCACTAACTGTAAGTCTCTCTGGATAAGAGCGTCTGCTAAATTACTCACTAACTGTCAGTCTCTCTGGATAAGAGCGTCTGCTAAATGACTCACTACTGTAAGTGGCTCTGGATAAGAGTGTCTGCTAAATGACTCACTAACTGTAAGTCTCTCTGGATAAGAGCGTTCTGCTAAATGACTCACTAACTGTAAGTCTCTCTGGATAAGAGCGTCTGCTAAATGACTCACTAACTGTAAGTGGCTCTGGATAAGAGCGTCTGCTAAATGACTCACTAACTGTAAGTGGCTCTGGATAAGAGCATCTGCTACATGACTCACTAACTGTAAGTCTCTCTGGATAAGAGCGTCTGCTAAATGACTCACTAACTGTAAGTGGCTCTGGATAAGAGCGTTCTGCTAAATGACTCACTAACTGTAAGTCTCTCTGGATAAGAGCGTCTGCTAAATGACTCACTAACTGTAAGGCTGATGAACAACCTGCTCCAGTGGGTGGGCTGATGAACAACCTGCTCCAGTGGGTGGGCTGATGAACAACCTGCTCCAGTGGGTGGGCAGGCTGATGAACAACCTGCTCCAGTGGGTGGGCAGGCTGATGAACAACCTGCTCCAGTGGGTGGGCTGATGAACAACCTGCTCCAGTGGGTGGGCAGGCTGATGAACAACCTGCTCCAGTGGGTGGGCTGATGAACAACCTGCTCCAGTGGGTGGGCAGGCTGATGAACAACCTGCTCCAGTTGGCAGGCTTGCGAAGCAGTCCCTTCATTTGCCCAAGGAAGTTCTCAAATGGGAATCAAGAGATGTTGTCTTGGTCACTATACTTATTGGCTTCCTCCTCTCCCTTGTAACAATTCCCCAGGTCGTTGCTGTAAATGAGAATGTGTTCTCAGTCAACTTAACTGGTAAAACAAGGGTTAAATAAAATAAATCAATTCTTGGCAGCGGTGCACCAATCCCATGCATGTTGTATGACACTTGTTCTTTTCCATCAAGTTTGCTGCAGTGGTCAACAAACAGAACCAAGAGGCTGTGGGGCAGCTTGATCTGGAGGGACACGTTCAACAGGATGGTGATGCCAACTGCAAGAAGCATGGAGGTGTTGTACACTCGAGTTGGTACAAGCCCTTTCAATCTGACTGGCCCAGTGTACACGAGGAACTGTCTGAATTCAGTAGCTTTCCAGCGCTCAACTTCCAACTTTGCTTCCTGTTGAACTCGCACGGAACATTGGGTCTGAAGGTCATGAGTACTTTTGGAGGTCTCCTTTACCACACTGGGCGCCAATCTTGTTGCCAGACGTCCTTTTAGCCAAAGATGCAACAACTTCCTTGTCACTCCTAGTCACCAGATGTAATCCAGTGGGAACTGTGTCACCAAACCAACCGACAGCAAAGCAAGTGGTGTTTCTCCACACCGATGGCTGTCATCAGGGAGTTCATCAGGGACTGCATTGTCCAGTCTCAAGGTTGCATCTGTTTGAGGGAAAGTCATTCTGTTCTCCTAGAGTAGAGCCCTTTTTGAGTGCACTTGTCACATCCACAGCATCCACTGTGGCCCTTAACATTTTTCCCCCAATTGCCTGAGCAGGGGTGTCACAGATGAACGCTGACATCTTGAAAGGAAGCCGTGTCCCTTCAAACTCCTTCCCTTTCCGGTGGCTGTGCCTGCTCAACAAAATTATTCAAAAACCCAGACTGTTTGGCTTCTTCTTCCCAAAGTAAAGGCCAATGAGAAACGGGAGTTTGTTTTGCTGGACATTATCCACCTATTGCTAAATTCATCCAAGGATTGGCCAGAACTGGGCAGTTGAACATTTTGTAAAGTGGGAGTGCCATCAATGTCGATTTGGATAGAAATTGACTTAAATGTCTGCAAGTCTGGGAATTCTGGGCCAGTATTCCATGCTCAATTCCAGAATGGTGATATATACCGTGGTCCTCTGTAGCTCAACTGGTAGAGCACGGCGCTTGTAACGCCAAGGTAGTGGGTTCGATCCCCGGGACCACCCATACACAAAAAAATGATGCACGCATGACTGTAAGTCGCTTTGGATAAAAGCGTCTGCTAAATGGCATATTATTATTACTATATACCTCCAGAGGTCTGTTCTTTTCCCAGCAGGGTTCTTGGGTCTTTAGGCAGGTCTGGATGATCCTTGGAGAGAATTGTCAATCGTTTTCGAGAGTGCAATGTGAGGGAAAATGTTGTCAATAACCAACTCTGCCGATTGTGTCCTAGAGTCCTAACTATCTTCAGTGCTTGAGGGAATGTCAGAAGGGGGCTTCACACTCAGCATCTACAAACCTGTTGGTTTGTTCCTGTTGCCACAAGGGTTGTAGTTTGCCGATGGCCTGTTGGATCCATGCCATGATGACTTCACTTTGAAGAGGAAGCTCCCCCCAGTGGAACAGTCTGGAATAGCAGCATCCATGCTAAGATGACTTCACTTTGAAGAGGAGTCTGAAGAGATGTAACTACTGTATGGTCCACTGAATAATTCCCATCTTATCCCCACTCTGGAACTTTATTGGTCCCACATCTTTACAAATGTATATAGTGACTAATATATGAATACAGGGATATGTAGTGACTAACATAAGAACAACCATGTTTACGATATAAAGCACTAAGGTTATACTTTCAAACATTACCAATTCCAAAGGTAACAACATAAATGTTTCTACTCAAAATAAAATATAAGTGTCAGTATCCTAACACATAAAAAATACACAACAATAATGCAGCTCTGTTTCAACCATAATATCTATTTAAGACAGTTATCTTGCAATTGTATAAGCAATACATGAACTAGTGGATTATTTCTAATATTATTTCTCATAATATAATTTATTAATGTTTACAAGGTCTAGTAATGCTTGCTCTCCATTTCGGACACTTCCCTAACAACCGACTTCTGAATCTAAGCAGAACCTGTTTCCTTCCCTAACAACCAACTTCTGAATCTAAGCAGAACCTGTTTCCTTCCCTAACAACCGACTTCTGAATCTAAACAGAACCTGTTCACTTCCCTAACAACCGACTTCTGAATCTAAGCAGAACCTGTTTACTTCCCTAACAACCGACTTCTGAATCTAAGCAGAACCTGTTTACTTCCCTAACAACTGACTTCTGAATCTAAGCAGAACCTGTTCACTTCCCTAACAACCGACTTCTGAATCTAAGCAGAACCTGTTTACTTCCCTAACAACCGACTTCTGAATCTAAGCAGAACCTGTTCACTTCCCTAACAACCGACTTCTGAATCTAAGCAGAACCTGTTTACTTCCCTAACAACCGACTTCTGAATCTAAGCAGAACCTTGTTTACTTCCCTAACAACCGACTTCTGAATCTAAGCAGAACCTATTTACTTCCCTAACAACCGACTTCTGAATCTAAGCAGAACCTGTTTACTTCCCTAACAACCGACTTCTGAATCTAAGCAGAACCTGTTTACTTCCCTAACAACCGACTTCTGAATCTAAGCAGAACCTGTTTACTTCCCTAACAACCGACTTCTGAATCTAAGCAGAACCTTGTTTAGGGGATTAAGAGACTTGTCCGTGGACACTCGTAACCGGAAAACCCTTTGTTACATACATCTACTACATAGGTTAAGACATGAGAGAGGCGTAGTCTATCTTTTTTTAGGATTCCTGGTTTTCCTCAGGCGTCCCCCATATGGGACTCCCAGTTCCAACACCAAAATCCATTTAAAATGTTACCTCACCTACTTTCCTTAATTAATGCTTCATCTATGTTTGCTTATTATCCCATTTCTGACGTCATTCTAGAGTCATTATCACCACAAAAGTAATATGGAACAGGATATAAGTCTGGGAGGATGAATATCTCCAAGTCCAGGTTTCTCCAGCTGTTGCTGGTCCTTGTAGTCATGACAAGCCCCTCCTCCTCCTCCTGCCACCACCCTATAAAAGACATTCTGGGTTTCCGTAAGGGCAGTCAATTGGTCCTCCTTTGACGTTGCTTCCCATTAGAATTCGTATAATGTCCTGGTTTCCCTGGTAACTGGGATCACCTCTGTCAAGTTCATGTCTCATTCGGGTTCCGTCCTTATGGTCGTTCTCCTCACAGTCATTTGTTTCACCGTGGTTCTGATCAACTGGGTTTTCAGCAATGGCAACAAACAGCAAAAAGACTATTCCCGTTACTACCAGTGCTATGCTTATTATCATTGCCATTTTTAGTGAACATTGCTCCCCGTTTTCCAAATGTCAAGAACCAGCCAATCCCAGGCACACGTGTCCTGCCCAGCATTGTTCTGGACTTCCTGTCTCAATCCTTTGAGCTTGATCATTGCCTCAGAGAATATTCCTCCTGGGGAGGTATTATCTTGACTTCCTGTCTCAATCCTTTGAGCTTGATCATTGCCTCAGAGAATATTCCTCCTGGGGCAGTATTATCTTGACTTCCTGTCTCAATCCTTTAAGCTTGATCATTGCCTCAGAGAATATTCCTCCTGGGGGCAGTATTATTAGGACTAAAAGTTCAGCCCATGCTTCCGAACATAACACAGACTCCGCCTTTTTCTGCTAGGAGACAATCCAGAGCCTGTCTATTCTGCCAGGTCATCCTACTTGTTGCCTGTACTTGTTCTCCCAGCGCTGACAATGCTGATGTAACCGGTGTGAAATGGCTAGCTAGTTAACGGTGCGCACTAGTAGCGTTTCAATCGGTGATGTCACTCGCTCTGAGACCTTGATGTAGTTGTTTCGCTTGCTCTGCAAGGGCTGCGGCCTTTTGTGGAGCGACGGGTAACGGTGTTTCGAGGGTGACTGTTGTCGATGTTTGCAGAGGATCCCTGGTTCAAGCCCAGGTAGGGGCGAGGAGAGGGACGGAAGCAACACAGGAAATGGAACAATTAAATACATTACAATCAACAGAGGTTCATAAATTATACTGACTCAGTGTCAGGATTTGAATCAATATTTCTTTGGATAACTCTTAATAAAAAGTCAATATAATTTATGAACCTCTGTTGGTTGTAATGTATTTAATTGTTCCATTTCACATTTTTATCAAGAGTTATCCAAAGAAATATTGATTCAAATCCTGACACTGAGTCAGTATAATTTATGAACCTCTGTTGATTGTAATGTATTTAATTGTTCCATTCCACATTTTTATTAAGAGTTATCCAAAGAAATATTGATTCAAATCCTGATTTATTCTCACTCCTCGCTTTACATTCATTGGGAATTCCTCTAGGTTAGCACCTATCTGTACGTTGGGGTCAGCTTCATACGGGGGCGGCAGGTAGCATGGTGGGTAAGAGCGTTGTGCCAGTAACTGAAAGGTCGCTGGTTCTAATCCCCGAGCCGACTAGGTGAAAAATCTGTCGATGTGCCCTTAAGCAAGGCACTTAACCCTAATTGCTCATGTAAATCGCTCTGGATAAGAGCGTCTGGTTAAATGTAAAGATCTATTTAGTATCTTGTATATCAACATTTAAGGCCTTCCAGTCAACTATTTAAAACGTTTAGTATTAGCTTTATTAGCTGTACTTCCAATCCAGTTCCGTCCTTTTGGCCATAACGTCCTTAGTTGCCCCTGACAGACCCAGAAGAAATTCTCAATGGCCCCCCGACTGATCCTCATAAGGAACGATCAGTGGGGATGCCAGTGTCTTATTTCCGCATCCTTCCGGGATAACTATTACCCCAGTACTTGACCCTGCTGCCTGATCCATTTTTCTTTGAGGGGTGTCTGCATTCCAAAAGCTATCTGTATCTAGGTGTCATGTTGTTTCACATTCTCCCTTGAATTCTCCCAAATGATATAACCCGATTGTTTTGTTGTAACACTCATATTTCCGCTCATAGTCTATTTGATATTTCTCTGGTGCTTCCCCTTTTCCTGGTTTCTATTCTAGCGTCTAATTGCTTACACTTCTCTCCCCATCCTGGTTGATTATAAAATGGTTCATATTTAGGATTTCTAAAATATGCCAAACATTCTGCTGGGCAATACGGTCTTTCCCAGTCCCTTAGACAACAGAAGTAGTGATTTAAACGTAGCCCAGTCCTGGTAGCTGTGGGGATTTGGTACTACTGTTCATTATTTTTAAAAGGGAGACGAAGTGCAGATTAGACAGTTTTCTTTCATTGTAATGTAGTATATTGTGGCCATCTATACCAGTCATTGTAATGTAGTATATTGTGCCCGTCTATACCAGTCATTGTAATGTAGTATATTGGGCCCGTCTATACCAGTCATTGTAATGTAGTATATTGTGCCCGTCTATACCAGTCATTGTAATGTAGTATATTGTGGCCATCTATACCAGTCATTGTAATGTAGTATATTGTGCCCGTCTATACCAGTCATTGTAATGTAGTATACTGTCCCCGTCTATACCAGTCATTGTAATGTAGTATATTGTGCCCGTCTATACCAGTCATTGTAATGTAGTATATTGTGCCCGTCTATACCAGTCATTGTAATGTAGTATATTGTGCCCGTCTATACCAGTCATTGTAATGTAGTATATTGTGCCCGTCTATACCAGTCATTGTAATGTAGTATATTGTGCCCATCTATACCAGTCATTGTAATGTAGTATATTGTCCCCGTCTATACCAGTCATTGTAATGTAGTATATTGGGCCCGTCTATACCAGTCATTGTAATGTAGTATATTGTGCCCGTCTATACCAGTCATTGTAATGTAGTATATTGTGCCCGTCTATACCAGTCATTGTAATGTAGTATATTGTGCCCGTCTATACCAGTCATTGTAATGTAGTATATTGTGCCTGTCTATACCAGTCATTGTAATGTAGTATATTGGGCCCGTCTATACCAGTCATTGTAATGTAGTATATTGTGCCCGTCTATACCAGTCATTGTAATGTAGTATATTGTGCCCGTCTATACCAGTCATTGTAATGTAGTATATTGTCCCCGTCTATACCAGTCATTGTAATGTAGTATATTGTCCCCGTCTATACCAGTCATTGTAATGTAGTATATTGTGGCCGTCTATACCAGTCATTGTAATGTAGTATATTGGGCCCGTCTATACCAGTCATTGTAATGTAGTATATTGTGGCCATCTATACCAGTCATTGTAATGTAGTATATTGTCCCCGTCTATACCAGTCATTGTAATGTAGTATATTGTGCCCGTCTATACCAGTCATTGTAATGTAGTATATTGTGCCCGTCTATACCAGTCATTGTAATGTAGTATATTGTGCCCGTCTATACCAGTCATTGTAATGTAGTATATTGTGCCTGTCTATACCAGTCATTGTAATGTAGTATATTGGGCCCGTCTATACCAGTCATTGTAATGTAGTATATTGTCCCCGTCTATACCAGTCATTGTAATGTAGTATATTGTGGCCGTCTATACCAGTCATTGTAATGTAGTATATTGTGCCCGTCTATACCAGTCATTGTAATGTAGTATATTGTCCCCATCTATACCAGTCATTGTAATGTAGTATATTGTGGCCGTCTATACCAGTCATTGTAATGTAGTATATTGTCCCCACCTATACCAGTCATTGTAATGTAGTATATTGGGCCCGTCTATACCAGTCATTGTTTAGCTCCTCCTTCCATTCCCTTCCTTCTGCTTCTGCTGGGGCTCTAACATGTAAGGGGTTTAGTGAACTTTCCCAAGGAATAACTACTTCGGCAACACTGTCCCCTGGAAACGTAGTACTTGTAAGTACTACATCAAATTGTTTATCTAAGTCTTGGGCTGTTATTCTTATGTCTATGATCCACCTGTCGTTCCTTTTATTATCCTGAGGTCACAGTTACCCATGATCCACCTGTCGTTCCTTTTATTATCCTGAGGTCACAGTTACCCATGATCCACCTGTCGTTCCATTTATTATCCTGAGGTCACAGTTACCCATGATCCACCTGTCGTTCCTTGTATTATCCTGAGGTCACAGTTACCCATGATCCACCTGTCATTCCTTTTATTATCCTGAGGTCACAGTTACCCATGATCCACCTGTCGTTCCTTTTATTATCCTGAGGTCACAGTTACCCATGATCCACCTGTCATTCCTTTTATTATCCTGAGGTCACAGTTACCCATGATCCACCTGTCATTCCTTTTAATATCCTGAGGTCACAGTTACCCATGATCCACCTGTCGTTCCTTTTATTATCCTGAGGTCACAGTTACCCATGATCCACCTGTCGTTCCTTTTATTATCCTGAGGTCACAGTTACCCATGATCCACCTGTCGTTCCTTTTATTATCCTGAGGTCACAGTTACCCATGATCCACCTGTCGTTCCTTTTATTATCCTGAGGTCACAGTTACCCATGATCCACCTGTCATTCCTTTTATTATCCTGAGGTCACAGTTACCCATGATCCACCTGTCGTTCCTTTTATTATCCTGAGGTCACAGTTACCCATGATCCACCTGTCATTCCTTTTATTATCCTGAGGTCACAGTTACCCATGATCCACCTGTCATTCCTTTTAATATCCTGAGGTCACAGTTACCCATGATCCACCTGTCGTTCCTTTTATTATCCTGAGGTCACAGTTACCCATGATCCACCTGTCGTTCCTTTTATTATCCTGAGGTCACAGTTACCCATGATCCACCTGTCGTTCCTTTTATTATCCTGAGGTCACAGTTACCCATGATCCACCTGTCGTTCCTTTTATTATACTGAGGTCACAGTTACCCATGATCCACCTGTCGTTCCTTCAGTCTTCCAATCCTTCGTAGATAACATTTTCCGGGATATGCAGGGACAAGGGGTGGTCGTGTACATTGATGACATTCTGGTGTACTCGTCTACCCGAGCCGAGCATATAACCCTGGTGCGTCGTGTATTGAGGAGGCTGTTGGAGCACGACCTATATGTCAAGGCAGAGAAATGTCTGTTTTTCCAGGAGTCGGTCTCCTTTTTGGGTTATCGGTTGTCCGCGTCAGGGGTGAGAATGGAGGTGGATCGTGTGTCCGCTGTGCGTAATTGGCAAACCCCAACTACTGTAAAAGAGGTGCAGCAGTTTTTGGGCTTTGCGAATTACTACCGGAGGTTTATCCGGGGTTTTGGACAGGTGGCAGCTCCCATCACGTCCCTTCTGAAGGGGGTCCGGTGCGCCTGCAGTGGTCGGCCAATGCGGACAGGGCCTTTAGGAGACTGAAGGACCTGTTTACGTCGGCTCCGGTGCTGGCGCATCCGGATCCCGCATTACCCTTTCAGGTCGAGGTAGACGCGTCTGAGGCTGGTACAGGGGCCGTTCTCTCTCAACGGTCCGGCACGCCACCTAAACTCCGCCCCTGTGCTTTTTACTCTAAGAAACTCAGCCCGGCGGAGCGTAACTATGACGTTGGGGACAGGGAGCTGTTAGCTGTAGTTCAAGCCCTTAAGGTGTGGAGGCATTGGCTTGAGGGGGCTCAACACCCTTTCCTCATTTTGACTGACCATCGGAACCTGGAGTACATCCGGGCAGCGAGGAGACTGAACCCTCGCCAGGCTCGATGGAGTATGTTTCTCACCAGGTTCGTATTTAAAATCACGTACATCCCTGGGTCCCAGAATGGTAAGGCAGATGCGCTGTCCCGGCGGTATGACACGGAGGAGAGGTCCGTTGAGCCCACTCCCATACTACCGGAGTCTTGCCTTGTGGCACCGGTGGTGTGGGAGGTCGATGCCGAAATCGAGCGAGCGTTGCGTACCGACCCCAGCCCTCCACAGTGTCCTGAGGGTCGGAAGTACGTTCCGCGCGAGATTCGGGATCGACTCATTTACTGGGCTCACACGTCACCCTCCTCTGGACATCCGGTATCGGCCGGACGGTGCATTGCCTTAGCACTAAATACTGGTGGCCCACTTTGGCTAGGGATGTGAGGGTTTATGTCTCCTCCTGCTCGGTGTGTGCCCAGTGTAAGGCGCCCGACATCTGCCCAGGGGTAAGTTACAACCCCTGCCCGTTCCACAACGACCATGGTCCCACCTCTCGGTGGATTTTGTGACAGACCTTCCCCTCTCTCAGGGGAATACCACCATCCTGGTCGTTGTGGACCGGTTCTCTAAGGCCTGTCGTCTTCTCCCTATGTCGGGTCTTCCTACTGCCCTACAGACCGCTGAGGCCCTCTTTACCCATGTCTTCCGGCATTACGGGGTACCCGAGGATATAGTGTCTGATCGAGGTCCCCAGTTTACCTCTCGTGTTTGGAGAGCGTTCATGGAGCGTTTGGGGGTCTCGGTTAGCCTTACATCAGGGTACCACCCGGAGAGTAACGGGCAGGTAGAACGTGTCAACCAGGATGTGGGTAGGTTTCTGAGGTTGTATTGCCAGGACCGGCCGGAGGAGTGGGCACGGTACATTCCCTGGGCCGAGATGGCCCAGAACTCTCTCCGCCACTCCTCTACTAACCTAACCCCCTTCCCATGTGTGTTAGGTTACCAGCCGGTTCTGGCACCTTGGCAGCAGAGCCAGATCGAGGCCCCTGCGGTGGATGATTGGATGAGGCGCTCGGAAGAGACGTGGAACGCTGCCCACGTCCAGCTGCAGCGGGCCGTCCTTCGTCACAAGGCGAGCGCCGATCTCCACCGCAGTGAGGGGCCGGTGTACGCACCCGGAGATCGAGTCTGGCTCTCTACCAGAAACCTACCCCTCCGCCTGCCCTGCCGGAAGCTGGGTCGGCGGTTTGTGGGGCCCTTTAAAGTCCTGAGAAGATTGAACGAGGTGTGTTATAGATTACATCTACCTGTTGAGTATAAGAATATTAACCCCTCGTTCCATGTGTCTCTTCTCAGGCCGGTGGTAGCTGGTCCACTCCAGGACAAGGAGATAGGGGAGACTACTCCGCCCCCACTGGACATCGAGGGGGCTCCGGCGTACACCGTTCGGTCCATCTTGGACTCTAGACGCCGGATGGGGGGTCTCCAGTATCTCGTGGAGTGGGAGGGGTACGGCCCGGAGGAGCGGTGCTGGGTGCCGCGGAGGGACATCCTAGACCCATCTCTCCTGTCGGAGTTCCACCGGGACCATCCCGCGCGCCCTGCTCCGCATCCTCCTGGTCGTCCCCGAGGCCGGGGTCGGCGCACGGCTGGAGCCGCGCGTCAAGGGGGGGGTACTGTCACAGTTTCGGCCGAGACTGCTCCTCCTCCTGGTTCGGGCAGGCTTCGGCGGTCGTCGTCCCCGGAGTACTAGCTGCCACCGATCTATGTTTCATGTTCGTTTGGTTTTGTCTGGATGTTGTACACCTGTGTCTTGTTAGTCCTCGTTAGTGTCCTATTTAGTTCTCATTGTGTGTGCTTGTCGTTGTGTGTGATTGAGCATATGTTTCGTGTTTGGAGCTACATTTTCCCTCCAGTGTTTGGAGAGGGTTGTTTGCACATGTTTGTGCGTCATTTGTTTTTGTCGCCTGTGTGCGTCTTGTATTTTGCCTTCGGGCTTATGGTGCTTCTATTGTATATATAATATATATATTGCACTAAGCCTTTGGACTGAGCCTCTGCGTCCTGCGCTTGATTCCTACACCACACCCACCTTCAGCACGCCTTGACAGTTAGGGTTAGGCATTAGGGTTAGCAGTGTGGTTAAGGTTAGGGTTATTTAATGTTAGGGTTAGGCATTAGGGTTAGCAGTGTGGTTAAGGTTAGGGTTATTTAATGTTAGGGTTAGGCATTAGGGTTAGCAGTGTGGTTAAGGTTAGGGTTATTTCATGGTAGGGTTAGGCATTAGGGTTAGCAGTGTAAAGTAACTGAAAGTAATCAGATTACGTTACTGACTGTCAGTAATCCAAAAGTTAGTTACTGATGAGAATTCTGGACTGTAGATTTAGAAAGTAACTTACCCAGGCCTCCCAAGTGGTGTAGCGGTCTAAGGCATTGTGTCGCAGTGCTTGAGGCGTCACTACAGACCCGGGTACGATCCCAGGCGGTGTCACAGCCTGCCGTGACTGTGAGACCCATGAGGCGTCACTACAGACCCGGGTTCGATCCCAGGCGGTGTCACAGCCTGCCGTGACTGTGAGACCCATGAGGCGTCACTACAGACCCGGGTTCGATCCCAGGCGGTGTCACAGCCTGCCGTGACTGTGAGACCCATGAGGCGGCGCAAAAAAAAGGATCAGGATCTCGTCACGGTATCTTTGTTGTTATTATGGCAAAGGAGGAGAAATGCTCACTAACAGGGGTGTGAACAACATTTGAGAGAAATAAGCTTTTTGTGAGTATGGAAAATGTCTGGAATCTTTTATTTCAGCTCATGAAAGATGGGACCAACACTTTACGTTGTTGCTTTTATATTTTTGTTCAGTATAGTTTATTTATAGCACATTTCAGACATGAAATGCAACGCAATACACAGGAAAAAATGAATAAAAACTATGAAAATAAAAACGGAAATATTTACTAGACAACAAACAGTGGATAAAAAACTAAAGAATATCAATAAAAGCTGAAAGACTAAAGAGCATCTAAGGAAATAACATTGGTTAAAACAGTAAGAATATGATGTAATATCCAGCCCAAAATATAAGCTGGTTTTACTACACTGTTTATAAACAATATAATTGTACAACAACAAAAAATCTGTTAATCACATAAATTATTATGATTACTAACTGTTACATAAAATGGAAATATTATGAAATATCAAAACCGAATGTACACCCCTTTGTTCATATGTATTGGCAATAATTCATTTCCAATAGGGAGGCATGGAATAATTAAAATTATATATTTTGTCAGGCTGGATGTTTGAAATATGAGTAGGTGATTTGAGTCATGCTTCTTCAGCAGTGGAATAAAGACAATTAGCACTTGAATGTTGTAAAGAAATACTGGAGTGATGTAAGATTGTTAATAAAACAGTTCATAGACGCATGCGTTATCCTGCGTCCATGTTTATAGGCTGCAAGTACGTTGAAATGAAGTTGTTTTCAAGTCGTTGAAACAACGACCTAAAAAATACATATTTTTAACTTTAACTTTCAACCAAAACCAAAACGTAGATTGGACCTTGAGCATAGTCTTCTTTTCAACGTCTTTTCGACTATATTTTGCAAGGTGGGATACTGCCCAATGTCAAAACACAGTTTTAACGTGTCCAAATCAATAACCAATATGCAGAAACAGTTTGTGATAAATGGAAAACCTAAACATAAAATGTACTATCGACACAAACATGTTCCACAATAGTAATCATAATACTTGAATTTATTTAAACAACCACCTTATTAACTGCACAAGCACCAAAAACACAGTTGTTTTGACAAGTGGCAATAAATCACTGATATCGATTAGGGGGGAGATGAGGTTGCACGTCCTGTTAAAACTAACAGCTCAAAAACCACACGGAATCTGGGAATAATGTGTACATCACTGGTCAGAGGACAATTTGTAGAAAACAGCTAGCTACATTTAGAAGTGTTGCATTTTGATTCAAGTGGGTCGCCAACGTGGTAAGTGTAACACAACTCATTTCAGAGCCTGGATTTTCCCCCTGATGAGGCTAATATCCATATCACGCTGAAATCAATAGAACAGGGGGAAAACGGTTGGGGCGGCGCACAATTGGCCCAGCGTCGTCCAGGGTAGGGGAGGGAATGACCAGCAGGGATGTAGCTCAGTTGGTAGAGCATGGCGTTTGCAACGCCAGGGTTGTGGGTTCGATTCCCACGGGGGCCAGTATGAAAAAGAAAAAAATAATGTATGCACTTACTAACTGTAAGTTGCTCTGGATAAGAGCGTCTGCTAAATGACAAAAAAATTAAAATGTAAATGGTTCTACATTGTGAAATTCATTAAAATACTCATACAACAATGTTGAAACATTGTGACATTATTTAATTGATATCATGAAACAACTCCTTCATGTATGTACTTTCTGATGTTTAATCAGAGTTATTTTACCAGTGTATCTCTTCCCACATTGATCACAGCTATAAGGTTTCTCTCCAGTGTGTGTTCTCAAATGTACCTTCAGGTTGCTTGAATCACTAAAACTCTTCCCACATTGATCACAGCTATAAGGTTTCTCTCCTGTGTGTGTTCTCTGGTGTATAGTCAGATGGCTAGATGAAGTAAAACTCTTCCCGCATTGATCACAGCGATAAGGTTTCTCTCCTGTGTGCATTCTCAAATGTACCATCAGCTTGCTTGATCGACTAAAACTCTTCCCACATTGATCACAGCTATAAGGTTTCTCTCCAGTGTGTATTCTCTGGTGGATAGTCAGACTGGAAAATGTAGTAAAACTCTTCCCACATTGATCACAGCTATAAGGTTTCTCTCCAGTGTGCTTTCTCAAATGTACCATCAGGCTGCTTGATTGACTAAAACTATTCCCACATTGATCACAGCTATAAGGCTTCTCTCCTGTGTGTGTTCTCTGGTGTGATTCTAAATATTGGGACGAAACAAAACCCTTCCCACAGTCAGAGCAGTGGTGTGGTTTCTCTTCTGTGTGTGTTCTGAAATGTACCTTCATGTTGCTTGAATCACTAAAACTCTTCCCACATTGATCACAGCTATAAGGTTTCTCTCCAGTGTGCCTTCTCAAATGTACCATAAGGTTGCTTGATCGACTAAAACTCTTCCCACATTGATCACAGCTATAAGGTTTCTCTCCTGTGTGTGTTCTCTGGTGTGATTCTAAATATTGGGACAAAACAAAACTCTTCCCACAGTCGTGTGGTCTCTCTCCTGTGTGTGTTCTCTGGTGTATAGTCAGATGGCTAGCTGTAGTAAAACTCTTCCCGCATTGATCACAGCTATAAGGTTTCTCTCCTGTGTGTGTTCTCTGGTGTATAGTCAGATGGCTAGATGTAACAAAACGCTTACCGCATTGATCACAGCTATAAGGTTTCTCTCCTGTGTGTGTTCTCTGGTGTATAGTCAGATGGCTAGATGTAACAAAACGCTTCCCGCATTGATCACAGCTAAAATATTTCTCTCCTGTGTGTGTTCTCTGGTGTATAGTCAGATGGCTAGATGTAACAAAACGCTTCCAGCATTGATCACAGCTATAAGGTTTCTCTCCTGTGTGTTTTCTCTGGTGTATAGTTAGATGGCTAGATGTAGTAAAACTCTCCCCACATTGATCACAGCTATAAGATTTCTCTCCTGTGTGTGTTCTCAAATGTACCTTCAGGCAGCTTGAGTGAGTAAAACTCTTCCCACATTGATTAGAGCTATACGGTTTCTCTCCTGTATGGATTCTCATATGTCTTTTAAGGTCTGCTGAAGAGTTGAATATATTCCCACAGTCAGAGCAGCAGTGAGATTTCTTCCCTGTGGGTTTCCGCTGGTGTTTCTTGAGGTGTTCTGATCTGGAGGGACTCTTCTCTGACTCCTCAGCTTCATGATGTTGTTGAGGCTCCCCAGAGGATCCACGATAGTCACGTCTCTCTTCTGTGTGAACGACAAAGTCAGACAGATGGTTAAAGGGCCACAACAGCAGAAATACTGTTTATTTGAGGTAAAAGGTGATGCCCAGAGCGTACCCATGAAGCTGTACAACAATTGACATATGTTAAATTATTTGACAATTGTCTTAAGACAGTCAAGTGAGCAATAATAGTAATATCTTGTCTTGTTTTCACATTAGTAGTAACATCGATGATTGTAGGCTAGAAATATTAATACACACAAAACATATGAACAAAATCATCCACTGTGAAAGTTGATACTTGCAGGCCCTTCATATGTAAGCTATGAGCAGCACTTCGTTTCTTGATCAAACCGTGAGCAACACCTGTCAAACTTATTTCTCTCAAAACACAGGGATGTCGATTCACACGGGACTAGTATTACCAGAGGACCTTGGAGTTCGCCAAAAAACAGTAGGTTATTCTGGCTTGAATTGTTCCTCTCCTGCCATGTAAAAATGACTGACATGGCAGATTCAGACAGGACTAAAATTACAGATGTGGTGTTTTGTGCTTGTGCATATAATTACATTCAGAGCCGCGGACAGCGACAGTATCCAAAGCGGGAGAAAGTACATTTGTGAGGTCGGGGCACTGACGTTGGGGGATTAGGCCTGGCTCGAAGTCGGCCTTCCAATTCATCCCAAAGGTGTTCGATGGGGTTGAGGTCAGGGCTCTGTGCAGGCAAGTCAAGTTCTTCCACACCGATCTCGACAAACCATTTCTGTTTGGTTTTTGCTTTACGCACAGGGGCATTGTCATGCTGAAACAGGAAAGGGCCTTCCCCAAACTGTTGCCACAAAGTTGGAAGCACAGAATCGTCTAGAATGTCACTGTATGCTGTAGCGTTAAGATTTCCCTTCACTGGAACTAAGGGGACCGAGCCATGAATAACAGCCCCAGGCCATTATTCCTCCTCCACCAAACATTACAGTTGGCACTATGCATTGGGGCAAGTAGTGTTCTCCGGGCGTCCGCTAAACCCAGATTCGTCCGTCGGATTGATCACTCCAGAGAACGCCTTTCTACTGCTCCAGAGTCCAATGGCAGCGAGCTTTACGCCACTCCAGCCGACACTTGGCATTAAGCATGGTGATCTGGGGCTTGTGTGCGGCTGCTCGGCCATGGAAACCCATTTCATGAAGCTCCCGACTAACAGTTATTCTGCTAACGTTGCTTCCAGAGGCAGTTTGGAATGAGCTTCAGCACTCAGCGGGCCCGTTCTGTGAGCTTGTGTGGCCTACCACTTCGCGGTTCAGCCGTTGTTGCTCCTAGACGTTTTCACTTCACAATAACAGCACTTACAGTTGACCGGGGCAGCTCTAGCAGGGCAGAAATTTGACGAACTGACTTGTTGGAAAGGTGGCATCCTATGACGGTGCTACGTTTAAAGTCACTGAGCGCTTCAGTAAGGCCATTCTACTGCCAATGTTTGTCTATGGAAATTGCATGGCTGTGTGCTCGATTTTATACACCTGTCAGAAACGGTTGTGGCTGAAACAGCTGAATCGACTAATTTGAAGGGGTGTCCACACACTTTTGTATATATAGTGTATTTGCGACTGCTCAACTAAAATCTCTGTCGACAAAAGAGCCTATCGACCAAACAATCGACCAGTCGACTAGGGTCAGCCCTAAAAAAAATGAAAATACATTTGCAGAATATTATACAATGATTTATCAACAGCTCCAACAATTTGACCCCCACAGGAATGCCTCACTGGCAGATATAGAAAGACCCATAAACTGGATAGCCATTGATTCCTGAAGAATATAACTTTTAAATGCCTCAAATGTTTCAACTGTCTTACCCCATCAGAAACCAAAACATAAGCTCATATAACGCCACTGTTTGTAAACAAACACTGTATAGCCTCAATCTGGTTAAAACTGTGATTTTGACCTTATGGACGGCCAGTCCTTGTATTCATAGTGTAGTGAATCCCAGGGGTATCCCTGAGCTGGACTCAAAACTGGGTCCAGAGACTGTCAAGCCAACACCTTATAACTGTTATACCAAGATGTCTGAACTTCTTGATGAGGTCGCTAGGTTTTGGGTTAAGGTTGCTACTTTTATTTTTATTTATTTATTTCACCTTTATTTAACCAGGTAAACCAGTTGAGAACAGGTTCTCATTTACAACTGCGACCTGGCCAAGATAAAGCAAAGCAGTGCAATAAAAACAACACAGAGTTACATATGGGGTAAAAAAACATAAAGTCAAAAATACAACAGAAAATATATATACAGTGTGTGCAAATGTAGCAAGTTATGGAGGTAAGGCAATAAATAGGCCATAGTGCAGAATAATTACAATAGTATTAACACTGGAATGCTAGATGTGCAAGAGATTATGTGCAAATAGAGATACTGGGGTGCAAAAGAGCAAAATAAATAACAATATAGGGATGAGGTAGTTGGGTGGGCTAATTTCAGATGGGCTGTGTACAGGTGCAGTGATCGGTAAGGTGCTCTGACAACTGATGCTTAAAGTTATTGAGGGAGATAAGAGTCTCCAGCTTCAGAGATTTTTGCAATTCGTTCCAGTCATTGGCAGCAGAGAACTGGAAGGAATGGCGGCCAAAGGAGGTGTTGGCTTTGGGAATGACCAGTGAGATATACCTGCTGGAGCGCAGACTACGGGTGGGTGCTGCTATGGTGACCAATGAGCTAAGATAAGGCGGGGATTTGCCTAGCAGTGATTTATAGATGGCCTGGAGCCAGTGGGTTTGACGACGAACATGTAGTGAGGACCAGCCAACAAGAGCGTACAGGTCACAGTGGTGGGTAGTATATGGGGCTTTGTAGACAAAACGGATGGCACTGTGATAGACTACATCCGATTTGCTGAGTAGAGTGTTGGAGGCTATTTTGTAAATGACATCGCCGAAGTCAAGGATCGGTAGGATACATTTACATTTACATTTTAGTCATTTAGCAGACGCTCTTATCCAGAGCGACTTACAGTTAGTGATTACATATATATATTATATATATATATATATATATATATTTTTTTTTATATATATATTTTTTTTATTGTGGCCCCCCGTGGGAATCAAACCCACAACCCTGGCGTTGCAAACGCCATGCTCTATCAACTGAGCTACATCCCTGCCGGCCATTCCCTCCCCTACCCTGGACGACGCTGGGCCAATTGTGCGCCGCCCATGAGTCTCCCGGTCGCGGCCGGCTGCGACAGAGCCTGGATTCGAACCAGGATCTCTAGTGGCACAGTTAGCACTGCGATGCAGTGCCTTAGACCACTGCGCCACTCAGGAGCTCCGTTTTACGAGGGCATGTTTGGCAGCATGAGTGAAGGAGGCTTTGTTGCAAAATAGGAAGCCGATTCTAGATTTAACTTTGGATTGGAGATTCTTTATGTGAGTCTGGAAGTTGAGTTTACAGTCTAACCAGACACCTAGGTATTTGTAGTTGTCCACATACTCTAGGTCAGACCCGTCGAGAGTGGTGATTCCAGTCGGGTGGGCGGGTGCCAGCAGCGTTCGATTGAAAAGCATGCATTTAGTTTTACTAGTGTTTAAGAGCAGTTGGAGGCTACTGAAGGATTGTTGTATGGCATTGAAGCTCGTTTGGAGGTTTGTTAACACAGTGTCCAATGAAGGGCCAGATGTATACAAAATGGTACAATAGCTTTCTCTATGAATTTGAGAGTGGTTACATTTCTCCAGCCCCCATCCCTCAGCTGTTTACCAAACCAAGTCTAAGGGCAGCCATTTTGTTGCTGTTTAAATCCTAGGTTGTCTTTTTAAAAAAGCCACATCAATCAATCAACCAATCTGCAGTTCAAACAATTACAAAGCTGTCATTCTGCCACTGTTTTGGTAATAAGATGATGGATGGGACTGGAGAAATGTAACTACACTCAAAATCATAGACAGACCTATGGATGCAAGGACTGACCATCCATGATATCAACATTATAGTTTTAACCATGTTGAGGCTATACAGTGTTGGTTTACATTTACATTGTTTCTAAACATTGGAGTAAAAAAAGCTTATGTTGGGATCTGATGGGGTAAGACAGTTGAACTAAGCTCATGAGGCATGTGTTATATTCTTCAAGAATCAATGGATATATATAAATAATTTAAAAGTCCAAATATGGATGTAGCAACTGCAGATTCCCCCTTTAACACCACACATCAGTTCAACAACTGCAGAGTTTGTGCCTCTGTTTTTAAGACAGTACTTACTAGTGTTAATCAGGGCCCGGTTTCTCAAAACCATCTTACGGCTAAGGCTAAGTTCATCATTAGAATCATTGGATGCCTTAAGATGCCTTTGGGAAACCGGAACCAGATATCCAGTTTCCTCCTCTTCTTCCTCCTCCTTTTTCGATGTGACAGTCATCTCCTCCTCCTCCTCTTTCACTCCAAAAACGGGAGCCTCCTCTTCTTTCACTGTAACATCCTCCTCCTCTTTCACTCTGAACGCGTCTTCCTCTTCTTTCACTGTAACATCCTCCTCCTCTTTCACTCTGAACGCGTCTTCCTCTTCTTTCACTGTAACATCCTCCTCCTCTTTCACTCTTAACGCGTCTTCCTCTTCTTTCACTGTAACATCCTCCTCCTCTTTCACTCTGAACGCGTCTTCCTCTTCTTTCACTGTAACATCCTCCTCCTCTTTCACTCTGAACGCGTCTTCCTCTTCTTTCACTGTAACGTCTTTCTCTTCTTCTTTCACGGTAACAGCCTCACCCCTCTACTTGTTTTTGTATTGTAACAACCTCCTCTTCCTCCTCCTCTTTCACTAGAGCTTCTTTCTCCGTCCAGCAGACCTCCTCTTCTTTAGCAGGAGGAGAGTAGCTTAGTGAGCTCATGGTCGGGGATGTTAGCTAGCTAGGCTAGTGCTAACTTAACCAGCCAGCTAGCGGACCAATAACAACAACACCGTAAATATGAAATTAAATGGGATAACTAACTAGACGACAGAAGTGGGTTTAAAACACAGTGGCTAATATACACGAAAGCGTCTAAAGAGCTTTATTGGTTGGGCTATTTTGTCTAGCAAGCTACCGAGGTGTCTGACTAACTGTTGCTGCTGTTGAAAGAAGCGTCCCGTCCACTAGATTATACGTCACACTAGCAGCATAGCCTTAAAGTCCCACATCGCCATCTGCTGACTGGAGTGGGTAACGCAGTTGAGTAAAATGTAGATTTTATTTTTAGACAGAAAGTTAAAGGGTTAGGAAGCATGTGTTTTTACTCACCAATGTAACAACACAGTGTCGTTTTAAAGACTTAGTAACTTAGTTGTAGTGAAGAATGAGCCAGAGGCTGAGCAGGCTGCCATAGAGGTGGTGGTTGAGCAGTCAGAGGAGGCGCTGCCTGTAGCAGAGGTTGCGTCCAACGGAGATCTCACCCCTGAGATGATCCTCAGCATGATGGACCTGTGATCTAGCCCACACAGACAGCTCAAGGACTTCCCCCTTCTCTCAACCTTTCCCTTCAAGTCCACCCTCTTCATATGATCTGCCGTATTACAAAACCACTCCGCTTTACTCTTTATTTTCATAATTTGTTTTTAACAAATCTGTGTTTCTTTTCACTCTCAAACCCACATCCTTCCATTCATTCACTGTAACAGTTTAAGTTCCAATTGCTTTGGTCTGGGGCGGCAGGTAGCTTAGTGGGTAAGAGCGTTGTGCCAGTAACCGAAAGGTCGCTGGTTCTAATCCCCGAGCCGACTAGGTGGAAAATCTGTCGATGTGCCCTTAAACAAGGCACTTAACCCTAATTGCTCCTGTAAGTCGCTCTGGATAAGCGCGTCTGCTAAATGACTAAAATGTAAATGTAGTCACGATCTGGTTGATCTACAAATCACCTGATTGGTTTAGTATTGGGTATTTAGTATATTAAATCACCTGATTGGTTTAGTATTGGGTATTTAGTATATTAAATCACCTGATTGGTTTAGTATTGGGTATTTAGTATATTAAATCACCTGATTGGTTTAGTATTGGGTATTTAGTACATTAAATCACCTGATTGGTTTAGTATTGGGTATTTAGTATATTAAATCACCTGATTGGTTTAGTATTGGGTATTTAGTATATTAAATCACCTGATTGGTTTAGTATTGGGTATTTAGTATATTAAATCACCTGATTGGTTTAGTATTGTGTATTTAGCATATTAAATCACCTGATTGGTTTAGTATTGGGTATTTAGTATATTAAATCACCTGATTGGTTTAGTATTGGGTATTTAGCATATTAAATCACCTGATTGGTTTAGTATTGGGTATTTAGTATATTAAATCACCTGATTGGTTTAGTATTGTGTATTTAGTATATTAAATCACCTGATTGGTTTAGTATTGGGTATTTAGTATATTAAATCACCGGATTGGTTTAGTATTTAGTATATTAAATCACCTGATTGGTTTAGTATTGGGTATTTAGTACATTAAATCACCTGATTGGTTTAGTATTGGGTATTTAGTATCTTAAATCACCTGATTGGTTTAGTATTGGGTATTTAGTATATTAAATCACCTGATTGGTTTAGTATTGTGTATTTAGTATATTAAATCACCTGATTGGTTTAGTATTGGGTATTTAGTATATTAAATCACCTGATTGGTTTAGTATTGGGTATTTAGCATATTAAATCACCTGATTGGTTTAGTATTGGGTATTTAGCATATTAAATCACCTGATTGGTTTAGTATTGGGTATTTAGGATATTAAATCACCTGATTGGTTTAGTATTGGGTTTTTAGTATATTAAATCACCTGATTGGTTTAGTATTGGGTATTTAGTATATTAAATCACCTGATTGGTTTAGCATTGGGTATTTCGTATATTAAATCACCTGATTGGTTTAGCATTGGGTATTTAGTATATTAAATCACCTGATTGGTTTAGCATTGGGTATTTAGTATATTAAATCACCTGATTGGTTTAGTATTGGGTATTTAGTATATTAAATCACCTGATTGGTTTAGTATTGGGTATTTAGTATATTAAATCACCTGATTGGTTTAGTATTGGGTATTTAGTATATTAAATCACCTGATTGGGTTAGTATTGGGTATTTAGTATATTAAATCACCTGATTGGTTTAGTATTGGGTATTTAGTACATTAAATCACCTGATTGGTTTAGTATTGGGTATTTAGTACATTAAATCACCTGATTGGTTTAGCATTGGGTATGTAGTATATTAAATCACCTGATTGGTTTAGTATTGGGTATTTAGTACATTAAATCACCTGATTGGTTTAGCATTGGGTATGTAGTATATTAAATCACCTGATTGGTTTAGTATTGGGTATTTAGTATATTAAATCACCGGATTGTAGACAACGTGAGAAAGCCCTAGTAGCCATCTTGTGGTGATGTCACCCACCCTGAGACCTACACTACTGTTATCCTGCCCAACCAAGATCAGGGTTTTGGTAGGATAATGGCTGCTGCTTTTTGGGTATGAAGTGCTGTTGTGGAAAGGGGTTTCATCCTGGGTCAGCCATACAGGGATTGTTACACCAATGATCAGACATCATCTGCAGCTGAACATCAATATCATCAGACAAAATTAGAGCGAGTAACAACCAAATAAAACAGACAAACAGGGAATGTTCAAGGACCAAAAAAAGACACTATACCTCATTCAAAGAATCAACACTTTATTTCATATCATACAAAGAACGCCTATGTAAATGGTTTGGCGGGTTAAGACATTCATCTAACTCCAAAAGAAGAGAATGAATAGTTGAATGAATAGTGTCTAATCCAAATAATCAGGGCTGGAACAGAAACCTGCCCACCCAGTAGCTAGATCTCTAGCAGTAAGGTTGGCCATGCATGTTCTAGGTCTATACATTGTTGCTTTAACAGTATTGTTGTAGTCCTACAGCAGTAAGGTTGGCCATGCATGTTCTAGGTCTATACATTGTTGCTTTAACAGTATTGTTGTAGTCCTACAACCAATTCTAACAGTAAACCAATAGCATATACAGAGCAATCAGAAAGTATTCAGACCCCTTGACTTTTTCCACATTGTTACGTTACAGCCTTATTCTAAAATAGATTAAATAAATTGTTTTCCTCATCAATCTACACACAATACCCCATAAATTCGAAGCAAAAACAGGTTTGTAGATTTGTTTAACAAATTCATTAAAAATTAAAAACAGAAATACCTTATTTAAATGAGTATTCAGACCCTTTGCTGTGAGACTTGAAATTGAGCTCAGGTGCATCCTGTTTCCATTGATCATATTTGAGATGTTTCTAAAACTTGATTGGAGTCCACCCGTGGTAAATTCAATTGATTGGACATGATTTGGAAAGGCACACACCTGCCTATGTAAGGTCCCACAGTTGACAGTGCATGTTAGAGCAAAAACCAAGCCATGAGGTCGAAGGAATTGTCAGTAGAGCTCCAAGACAGGATTGTGTCGAGGCACAGATCTGGGGAAGGGTACCAAATAATTTCTGCAGCATTGAAGGTCCCCAAGAACACAGTGGCCTCCATCATTCTTAAATGGATGAAGTTTGGAACCACCAAGACTCTTCCTAGAGCTGGCTGCCTGGCCAAACTGAGCAATCGGGCGAGAAGGGCCTTGGTCAGGGAGGTGACCAAGAACCCGATGGTCACTCTGACAGAGCGCCAGAGTTCCTCTCTGGAGATGGGAGAACCTTCTAGAAGGACAACCATCTCTGCAGCACTCCACCAATCAGGCCTTTATGGTAGAGTGGCCAGACGGAAGCCACTCCTCAGTAAAAGGCACATGACAGCCCGCTTGGAGTTTGCCAAAAGGCACCTAAAGGACTCTCAGAGCATGAGAAACAAGATTCTCTGGTTTGATGAATCCAAGATTGAACTCTTTGGCCTGAATGCCAAGCGTCACGTCTGCAGGAAACCTGGCACCATCCCTACGGTGAAGCATGGTGGTGGCAGCAGCATCATGCTGTGGGGATGTTTTTCAGTGGCAGGGACTGGCAGATCAGTCAGGATCGAGGGAAAGATGAACGGAGCAAAGTACAAAGATTCTTCCTCTGATGAGGCTCATATCATGCTGAAATCAATAGAACAGGGGGCAAATGACTAGAGTTCTACATTGTGACATTATTAATTAAAATAGTCCTACTACAATGTTAAAACATTCTACATTGTGACATTATTTCATTGATATCATGACACAACTCCTTCATGTATTTTCTGATGTTTGATCAGAAATCTTTTATCAGAGTATCTCTTGTCACATTGATCACAGCTATGAGGTTTCTCTCCTGTGTGTATTCTCTGGTGTGATTTCAGGTGGCTTGGCTGAATAAAACTCTTCCCACATTGATCACAGCCATAAGGTTTCTCTCCAGTGTGAATTCTCTGGTGTGTTTGTAATATATATAAACTTGAAAGGTTCTTCCCACAGTCAGAGCAGCTGAAAGGTTTCTCTCCAGTATGAATTCTTTGATGTACTTTAAGATAAGCTGAACAGGTGAATCTCTTCCCACAGTCAGAGCAGCAGTGAGGTTTCTCTCCTGTGTGTGTTCTCTGGTGTATAGTCAGATGGCTAGATGTAACAAAACTCTTCCCACATTGAGTACAGCTATAAGGTTTCTCTCCTGTGTGTCTTCTCAGATGTACTATCAGGTAGCTTGACCGAGTAAAACCCTTCCCACATTGATCACAGCTATATGGTGATTTCTCTCCTGTGTGTGTTCTCTGGTGTGATTTTAAATCTCTTAACCTAACAAAAGTCTTTCCGCAGTCGGAGCAGTTGTAAGATTTCTCTCCTGTGTGTGTTCTCCGGTGCACTATCAGGGAGCTTGACCGAGTAAAACTCTTCCCACATTGAGTACAACTATATGGTGATTTCTCTCCTGTGTGTGTTCTCTGGTGTGATTTTAAATCTATTAAATTAACAAAAGTCTTTCCGCAGTCAGAGCAGTTGTAAGGTTTCTCTCCTGTGTGTCTTCTCAGATGTACTATCAGGGCGCTTGACAGAGTAAAACTCCTCCCACATTGATCACAGCTATAAGGTTTCTCTCCTGTGTGTGTTCTCTGGTGCACTATCAGGGACCTTGACAGAGTAAAACTCCTCCCACATTGATCACAGCTATAAGGTTTCTCTCCTGTGTGTACTCGCTGGTGTATTTTAAGTTCTGATGAAGACTTGCAACGTTTCCCACAGTCAGAGCAGCAGTGAGATTTCTTCCCAGTGGGTCTCAGATGGTTTTTCTTAAGGTGTTCTGATCTGGAGAGAGACCTTTCTGCCTCGTCAGCATCATGTTGTTGAGGCTCCCCAGAGGATCCACGATAGCCACGTCTCTCTCCTGTGTGAACGACAAAGTCAGACAGATGGTTAAAGAACCACAACAGCAGAAATACACTGTTTGAGGTAAAAGGTGATACCCAGAGCATACCCATGAAATTGTACAACAATTGACGTCTTAAATTATTTGACAATTGTCTTAAGACAGTCAAGTGAGCAACAAGTCATATTTTGTCATTTTTCCACATTAGTAGTAACATCGATGATTCTAGGCTAGAAATAAGTTTAGTTGTTGAAATCCTAAGCAGAGTGCCAGACGACTTTTACTCTCCAATATAGGACCCTTTCTGTGTTTGCTGTTTGTTGCTATGCAACACAATTTGGCTGCAGAAACTCCTCCATGCTAATAACCTCTAGTTATGGATGTAGTATATCTGAACTCCTCCATGCTAATAACCTCTAGTTATGGATGTAGTATATCTGAACTCCTCCATGCTAATAACCTCTAGTTATGGATGTAGTATATCTGAACTCCTCCATGCTAATAACCTCTAGTTATGGATGTAGTATATCTGAACTCCTCCATGCTAATAACCTCTAGTTATGGATGTAGTATATCTGAACTCCTCCATGCTAATAACCTCTAGTTATGGATGTAGTATATCTGAACTCCTCCATGCTAATAACCTCTAGTTATGGATGTAGTATATCTGAACTCCTCCATGGTAATAACCTCTAGATATGGATGTAGTATATCTGAACTCCTCCATGCTAATAACCTCTAGTTATGGATGTAGTATATCTGAACTCCTCCATGCTAATAACCTCTAGTTATGGATGTAGTATATCTGAACTCCTCCATGCTAATAACCTCTAGTTATGGATGTAGTATATCTGAACTCCTCCATGCTAATAACCTCTAGTTATGGATGTAGTATATCTGAACTCCTCCATGCTAATAACCTCTAGTTATGGATGTAGTATATCTGAACTCCTCCATGCTAATAACCTCTAATTATGGATGTAGTATATCTGAACTCCTCCATGCTAATAACCTCTAGTTATGGATGTAGTATATCTGAACTCCTCCATGCTAATAACCTCTAGTTATGGATGTAGTATATCTGAACTCCTCCATGCTAATAACCTCTAGTTATGGATGTAGTATATCTGAACTCCTCCATGCTAATAACCTCTAGTTATGGATGTAGTATATCTGAACTCCTCCATGGTAATAACCTCTAGATATGGATGTAGTATATCTGAACTCCTCCATGCTAATAACCTCTAGTTATGGATGTAGTATATCTGAACTCCTCCATGCTAATAACCTCTAGTTATGGATGTAGTATATCTGAACTCCTCCATGCTAATAACCTCTAGTTATGGATGTAGTATATCTGAACTCCTCCATGCTAATAACCTCTAGTTATGGATGTAGTATATCTGAACTCCTCCATGCTAATAACCTCTAGTTATGGATGTAGTATATCTGAACTCCTCCATGCTAATAACCTCTAATTATGGATGTAGTATATCTGAACTCCTCCATGCTAATAACCTCTAGTTATGGATGTAGTATATCTGAACTCCTCCATGCTAATAACCTCTAGTTATGGATGTAGTATATCTGAACTCCTCCATGCTAATAACCTCTAGTTATGGATGTAGTATATCTGAACTCCTCCATGCTAATAACCTCTAGTTATGGATGTAGTATATCTGAACTCCTCCATGCTAATAACCTCTAGTTATGGATGTAGTATATCTGCATGGAGCAACAATGGTGAGCGAAGATTTTAGTTTTTCACAACGTATTCTGAATATTACAGCGCACTATCAGTGGAAGATCAGGAGTGCTACTCAAGGAAACTCACATTAAGCTCTGTGTCGCTATTCACTAATTGACCACCGTGGGGGAAAACTCAGGGGAGTTCTCAGAGGCTGACAGCAAAAATAGCCTCCATTTACAGGTTGCTTATGACTGCAGACCCATAACTTCACCTAACAACATAGACCTACTGTAGGACCCATAACTTCACCTAACAATAACACAGACCTACTGTAGGACCCATAACTTCACCTAACAACATATACCTACTGTAGGACCCATAACTTCACCTAACAATAACATAGACCTACTGTAGGACACTTAACTATACCAACCAACAACATAGACCTACTGTAGGACCCATAACTTCACCTAACAACAACATAGACCTACTGTAGGACCCATAACTTCACTTAACAACAACATAGACCTACTGTAGGACCCATAACTTCACCTAAGAACAACATAGACCTACTGTAGGACCATAACTTCACCTAACAACAACATAGACCTACTGTAGGACCCATAACTTCACCTAAGAACAACATAGACCTACTGTAGGACCATAACTTCACCTAACAACAACATAGACCTACTGTAGGACCCATAACTTCACCTAAGAACAACATAGACCTACTGTAGGACCATAACTTCACCTAACAATAACATAGACCTACTGTAGGACCCATAACTTCACCTAAGAACAACATAGACCTACTGTAGGACACATAACTTCACCTAACAACAACATAGACCTACTGTAGGACCCATAACTTCACCTAACAACATATACCTACTGTAGGACCCATAACTTCACCTAACAATAACACAGACCTACTGTAGGACCCATAACTTCACTTAACAACAACATAGACCTACTGTAGGACCCATAACTTCACCTAACAACAACATAGACCTACTGTAGGACCCATAACTTCACCTAACAATAACATAGACCTACTGTAGGACCCATAACTTCACCTAACAATATAGACCTACTGTAAGACCCATAACTTCACATAACAATAACATAGACCTACTGTAAGACCCATAACTTCACCTAACAATATAGACCTACTGTAAGACCCATAACTTCACATACCAATATAGACCTACTGTAAGACCCATAACTTCACCTAACAACATAGACCTACTGTAGGACCCAATAATACTGTGTGAATAATCCCACTAGGCTACTCTGTAATGTGTTGTCATTCTAAATGTCCTGAATAAAGGAAAATAGCTCTGTGTGTTGTGCCAAAGCCTCTCCATCAAGGAACAGTCCTCTACACATTATGTGGAAAGTATCCCTGTGTCCAAACTGACACACAGAAACGTATAAAACATTACCACATTACCTTGATGCTTTCTGTTAGATCTAACGATACCCTACTGTAAATCAATCAGGCCCTACTGTAAATCAATCATACCCTACTGTAAATCAATCAGACCCTACTGTAAATCAATCAGACCCTACTGTAAATCAATCAGACCCTACTGTAAATCAATCATACCCTACTGTAAACCAATCAGACCCTACTGTAAATCAATCAGACCCTACTGTAAACCAATCAGACCCTACTGTAAATCAATCAAACCCTACTGTAAATCAATCAAACCCTACTGTAAATCAATCAGACCCTGCTGTAAATCAATCAGGCCCTACTGTAAATCAATCAGACCCTACTGTAAATCAATCAGGCCCTACTGTAAATCAATCAGACCCTACTGTAAACCAATCAGACCCTACTGTAAACCAATCAGACTAAACCCTACTGTAAATCAATCAGACTAAACCCTACTGTAAATCAATCAGACCCTACTGTAAATCAATCAGACAATAACACATTATAAACATCCATTTGTTAGGGATATTGGATCCAACGTGGAGAACGGCATTAACTGTCTTTCCTGGCATAACGAATGAGATGCCAAGATATTCTAGACATTCCTTCTGAACAACGTTTTCACCGCACTTTGGATGTTGCATCGCGTGCCGTTTGTCACCTTCAATCAAGTTAAGGCGACTCTCAGAAGCATTGGATTTTGCGAACCGTGAAATGTAGGATTTCTGTGGCCATGAAAACTGTTTTTTCCAAGCATAACATAAGGAGACACTAAAATGTTACGTAGGTAGAGCGCATTTCAGAGATCTGAATACAAAACACTGTCCGACAGCAAGATCCAGTATTTAAGATGGAGTTCATCATATGACAAGCTTAACGTTATGACTATAACTACTGTTCCCTGAAGGAGGGAAACTAGGTACAACATACTATTAAATCTGCGACTACTTCCACAGGTGACGAGCCTGAGGTTCGGATTAATTCCTTCAATATACCGCTCTTCACCGAACCCAGGAACGGGCGGTGCGGGGCCAAACAGGTGTTGTTCCTTGTTAAGTTAAAAGTCATCACATTACTTTCCGTTTCAGTCTGTCAACTTCGGTACAACATACTATGGGGAAATAGAATCCCCTTCAGACCAACCCCAACGAATACTAAATGAAAAGGCTCATTGCAGACCACCCAGACCTGACCCAGCAAGATGCGGCAGTCTGGGTATTTCACACATGGTGCGCTGCCTAGTGACTTCCCCCAGCTGTTAGCACACTGGGAGCAGTGACGTCCAAGTCTTCCCCAGCTGTTAGCACACTGGGAGCAGTGACGTCCAAGTCTTCCCCAGCTGTTAGCACACTGGGAGCAGTGACGTCCAAGTCTCCCCCAGCTGTTAGCACACTGGGAGCAGTGACGTCCAAGTCTTCCCCAGCTGTTAGCACACTGGGAGCAGTGATGTCCAAGTCTACCCCAGCTGTTAGCATTGACGTCCAAGTCTTCCCCAGCTGTTAGCACACTGGGAGCAGTGACGTCCAAGTCTTCCCCAGCTGTTAGCATTGACGTCCAAGTCTTCCCCCAGCTGTTATCACACTGGGAGCAGTGACGTCCAAGTCTCCCCCAGCTGTTAGCACACTGGGAGCAGTGACGTCCATGTCTTCCCCAGCTGTTAGCACACTGGGAGCAGTGACGTCCAAGTCTCCCCCAGTTGTTAGCACACTGGGAGCAGTGACGTCCAAGTCTCCCCCAGCTGTTAGCACACTGGGAGCAGTGATGTCCAAGTCTTCCCCAGCTGTTAGCACACTGGGAGCAGTGACGTCCAAGTCTTCCCCAGCTGTTAGCACACTGGGAGCAGTGACGTCCAAGTCTTCCCCAGCTGTTAGCACACTGGGAGCAGTGACGTCCAAGTCTTCCCCAGCTGTTAGCACACTGGGAGCAGTGACGTCCAAGTCTCCCCCAGCTGTTAGCACACTGGGAGCAGTGACGTCCAAGTCTCCCCCAGCTGTTAGCTGTTAGCACACTGGGAGCAGTGACGTCCAAGTCTCCCCCAGCTGTTAGCACACTGGGAGCAGTGACGTCCAAGTGGTAAAACCTCACAGAAATGTGTGGTGATGCCCAACTCGCCGCAGCACAAATATCTCCTACAGTCAAACCTTTAAATATCGCCCAAGACGTTGCCAGACCCCTGGTGGAGTGGGAGCGTACACCGCTGGGTAACCTTTGACCCTTGCTGCTATACGCCAGTGGGAGAGAGACACTGTTTAGGGAGCGCCCTACCGTGAGCCTGAATATCCCCAATAGTTTCCGTCACCCTCTGTCAAAAAGGTACCAAAGCTTGGACAGTTACAGAACACATGGATCATGTCACCTGTACTTGACTGACATCTCCGGCAATAGGTTGGGTTCTATCAAACCCATTCTGTTCAACCTCAGAGGAGTCTGATAAATCCTATTGAATCAGCTTGGACCGGGCATCTCTCATAGGGAGGAGCATCTGTTGTTCTGTTATATGAATCAGCTTGGACCGGGCATCTCTCATAGGGAGGTGTCCACATCACCAACGAACTATCATGGTCCAAACACACCAAGACAGTCGTGAAGAGGGCACGACAAAGCCTATTCCCCCTCAGGAGACTAAAAAGATTTGGCATGGGTCCTCAGATCCTCAAAAAATTCTACAGCTGCACCATCGAGAGCATCCTGACTGGTTGCATCACCGCCTGGTATGGCAACTGCTTGGCCTCTGACCGCAAGGCACTACAGAGGGTAGTGCGTACGGCCCAGTACATCACTGGGGCAAAGCTTCCTGCCATCCAGGACCTCTATACCAGGCGGTGTCAGAGGAAGGCCCTCAAAATTGTCAAAGACTCCAGCCACCCTAGTCATAGACTGTTCTCTCTGCTACCGCACGGCAAGCGGTACCGAGTGCCAAGTCTAGGTCCAAAAGACTTCTCAACAGCTTCTACCCCCAAGCCATAAGACTCCTGAACAGCTAATCATGGCTACCCGGACTATTTGCACTGCCCCCCCACCCCATCCTTTTTACGCTGCTGCTACTCTGCTAAGTATTTATGCATAGTCACTTTAACTCTACCCACATGTACATACTACCTCAACTAGCCGGTGCCCCGCACATTGACTCTGCAACGGTACCCCCCTGTATATATAGCCTCCCTACTGTCACTTTATTTTTACTTCTGCTCTTTTTTTTCTCAACACTTTTTTTGTTGTTTTTTTATCCTTACTTTTTTTGTTTAAAATAAATGCACTGTTGGTTAAGGGCTGTAAGTAAGCATTTCACTGTAATGTCTGCACCTGTTGTATTCGGCGCATGTGACCAATAAAATTTGATTTGATTTGATTTGAATCAGCTTGGACCGGGCATCTCCCATAGGGAGGAGCATCTGTTGTACTGTTATATTCCATTCCTCCTCTCCAAATGTTACCTCCAGGTCTTTTACCCATAAGGCCTTTAGGCCTTTACAAGGTCCATTAAATCCATCTATAAGGTGGCTGTATATATATATATATATTAATAACAACCCTGCGGTATGTGGTTATTAACAAAGGATTTCTATCTTAACACTTATATCAGAATGTACAGGGAATTAGTTGGTATTCTGTCTTACCTTAAACATACAATCTCTAAGCTGGAGATATCTCCAAAAGTCTCTGTAAATTACACTTGCACCTTAGTTCTTCAAAAAGAGCTAAAAGTGTTTTCTTGACAACCAATGTTCTTTATCCCCTTTCTAAACGAATCTTTCCATAAAACCAAGTGTCCCCCCCATTTTCCATGTAGGGTTGTTCCATAACGAAGCAGAGCTCGTCAAGAAAGGGGAAGATCTCTCTCTCTTATGAATCTGACTCCGTATATTTTTAGAATGGGGACATTATCGGATTCTGCAGTCCCACCTTTTGTTGACTCAAATAATCTGAAGCTCCGAATGGGGCATTAAATTCCTCTTCCATGTCCACCCAAATTGGCCAATTAGAGTTCTCAATAAAGAGACTATTTGGGCAGTTATAAAGGCTTCTTGATATAATTGCATGTTGGGGAACTTTCATTCTCCCTTCTCAGTCTTTGTCTGTAATCTCGCTAGTTTTCATCCTGGCCCTTTTACAGGCCCAAATAAACGGAGCAATCATTCTGTCTATGGATTTAAAGGTATAGACAGGTATGGACAGTGGTAACACGCGGATGACGTAATTCAGTTTAGGAGCTATGACCATCTTTAGAACCTGTATCCTACCCCATAATGAGATTCGTAGTTTATCCCAGCTCTTAAACTGGAGTGGAATGTTGTTCAATAGTGGGTCAAGGTTTTTAGAAATCTTGTTCCCTAGACCAGGATTTAAAGCGATCCCCAGGTACTTCAAGTTTTTAGGGACTCGTTGAAACCTCCAGTTGAGGAAGTCATTTCTCAGACACTGTTTTGATAGGGGCATTACTTCAGATTTGGTCCAGTTTACTTTATAGCCCGATATCTCTGAAAATGCATTTACTAGGTCCGGTAAAAGAGATATGGAGAGTTGGGGGTCTGACATTAATAGTAATATATGTCGTCTGCATAAAGCAGTAGTTTATTCTCCCTACCTCCCATAGTAACCCCTTTGATTGACTGATGCAGCCTAATGGCTTCGGCTAATGGTTCTAATGCTATAATAAATAGGCGAGGAGAGAGACAGTCACCTTGTCTCGTGCCTCACCCTACTGAAAATGGAGATGATCGTAGTCCGTTAGTGACTACTATGGATTTGGGGTCGTTGTACACACATTTAATAATATTCTGAAAGCCCTGTCCAAATCCAGATGTATTTAGAGTTTAAGGCAGGTAGTCCCAGCCCACCCTATCAAAGGCTTTCTCTGTGTCTAGGGATAAGGCTGTCACTGAAGTATCCAAATCTTTTGCCTTCCAGATGACATGGAGTCAGGTCAAGACCCTGGTGAGGACGACGAGCACACAGATGAGATTCCCTGAGACGGTTTCTGACAATTTGTGCAGAAATTATTTGGTTGCGCAGACCCACGTTTCATCAGCTGTCCGGGTGGCTGGTCTCAGATGATACCAGAGGTGAAGAAGCCGGATGTGGAGGTCCTCAAAACTTGAGACATCTGTGGCATTGTGTTCTGTGACAAAACTGCACATTTTAGAGTGGCCTTTTATTGTCCCCAGCACAAGGTGCACCTGTGTAATGATCATGCTGTTTAATCAGCTTCTTGATATGCCACACCTGCCCGGTGGATGGATTATGTTCGCAAATGAAAAATGTTCACTAACAGGGATGTAAACAAATGTGTGCACAAAATCCGCTGACCGCTCTAAACGGGACACACGAAAGCAGCGCAACTGACGTTGAATTCACCGATGCGAGCACAACAGGCTGTAATTTCATAAAGTAGATGACTCAACTTTTGACTCATTTATACTTGCTTGTGTGTCCTATTGTCCTTTAGTAGTAAACCCACGTGTGAATCCTTTATCTTTTCAGTATAATTTTTGTATACATTTTATCCTACAACATGTTTAAACTTTCGGTCTGGTAGATACCATTAGTGATATGATCCAGTGTTTTGGCTGGCTCGTGTGTGGGTCTGTGTGTGGATCTGGGAGGAGGGGTATGTCTGTCGCAATGCACTGACGTTTGGCGTGCAGCACTTTGGCAGTGCTTGCTGGGAGTTGTAGTGCAGTCCATCATGGGCAGTATGTATGGAAGCGGGCCAAAATGTTTTGACAACCCAAATAACTTCGCGGGCCGGATAGAAATGTGTGACGGGGACCTCCCGAGAGGCGCAGGGACCTAAGGTCTAAAGGTCTAAAGGTCTAAAGGTCACTGCCTCCAGAGAGGCGCAGGGACCTAAGGTCTAAAGGTCTAAAGTTCACTGCCTCCCGAGAGGCGCAGGGACCTAAGGTCTAAAGGTCTAAAGGTCTAAAGGTCACTGCCTCCCGAGAGGCGCAGGGACCCTAAGGTCTAAAGGTCTAAAGGTCACTGCCTCCCGAGAGGCGCAGGGACCCTAAGGTCTAAAGGTCTAAAGGTCACTGCCTCCCGAGAGGCGCAGGGACCTAAGGTCTAAAGGTCACTGCCTCCCGAGAGACGCAGGGACCTAAGGTCTAAAGGTCACTGCCTCCCGAGAGGCGCAGGGACCTAAGGTCTAAAGGTCTAAAGGACTAAAGGTCACTGCCTCCCGAGAGGCGCAGGGACCTAAGGTCTAAAGGTCTAAAGGTCACTGCCTCCCGAGAGGCGCAGGGACCTAAGGTCTAAAGGTCTAAAGGACTAAAGGTCACTGCCTCCCGAGAGGCGCAGGGACCTAAGGTCTAAAGGTCTAAAGGTCACTGCCTCCCGAGAGGCGCAGGGACCTAAGGTCTAAAGGTCTCCAACACCATCATTAAGTTTGCAGACGACACAACAGTGGTAGGCCTGATCACCGACAACGATGAGACAGCCTATAGGGAGGAGGTCAGAGATCTGGCCGTGTGGTGCCAGGACAACAACCTCTCCCTCAACGTGACCAAGACAAAGGAGATGATTGTGGACTACAGGAAAAAAAAGAGGACTGAGCACACCCCCATTCTCATCGACGGGGCTGTAGTGGAACAGGTTGAGAGCTTCAAGTTCCTTGGTGTCCACATCACCAACGAACTATCATGGTCCAAACACACCAAGACAGTCGTGAAGAGGGCACGACAAAGCCTATTCCCCCTCAGGAGACTAAAAAGATTTGGCATGGGTCCTCAGATCCTCAAAAAATTCTACAGCTGCACCATCGAGCGCATCCTGACTGGTTGCATCACCGCCTGGTATGGCAACTGCTTGGCCTCTGACCGCAAGGCACTACAGAGGGTAGTGCGTACGGCCCAGTACATCACTGGGACAAAGCTCCCTGCCATCCAGGACCTCTATACCAGGCGGTGTCAGAGGAAGGCCCTCAAAATTGTCAAAGACTCCAGCCACCCTAGTCATAGACTGTTCTCTCTGCTACCGCACGGCAAGCGGTACCGGAGTGCCAAGTCTAGGTCCAAAAGACTTCTCAACAGCTTCTACCCCCAAGCCATAAGACTCCTGAACAGCTAATCATGGCTACCCGGACTATTTGCACTGCCCCCCACCCCATCCTTTTTACGCTGCTGCTACTCTGTTAAGTATTTATGCATAGTCACTTTAACTCTACCCACATGTACATATTACCTCAACTACCTCAACTAGCCGGTGCCCCCGCACATTGACTCTGCAACGGTACCCCCCTGTATATATAGCCTCCCTACTGTCACTTTATTTTACTGTATATATAGCCTCCCCTACTGTCACTTTATTTTACTTCTGCTCTTTTTTCTCAACACTTTTTTTGTTGTTGTTTTATTCTTACTTTTTTTGTTTAAAATAAATGCACTGTTGGTTAAGGGCTGTAAGTAAGCATTTCACTGCAATGTCTGCACCTGTTGTATTCGGCGCATGTGACCAATAAAATTTGATTTGATTTGATTTGATTTAAAGGTCTAAAGGTCACTGCCTCCCGAGAGGCGCAGGGACCTAAGGTCTAAAGGTCTAAAGGTCTAAAGGTCACTGCCTCCCGAGAGGCGCAGGGACCTAAGGTCTAAAGGTCTAAAGGTCACTGCCTCCCGAGAGGCGCAGGGACCTAAGGTCTAAAGGTCTAAAGGTCACTGCCTCCCGAGAGGCGCAGGGACCTAAGGTCTAAAGGTCTAAAGGTCACTGCCTCCCGAGAGGCGCAGGGACCTAAGGTCTAAAGGTCACTGCCTCCCGAGAGGCGCAGGGACCTAAGGTCTAAAGGTCTAAAGGTCTAAAGGTCACTGCCTCCCGAGAGGCGCAGGGACCTAAGGTCTAAAGGTCACTGCCTCCCGAGAGGCGCAGGGACCCTAAGGTCTAAAGGTCTAAAGGTCACTGCCTCCCGAGAGGCGCAGGGACCTAAGGTCTAAAGGTCTAAAGGTCACTGCCTCCCGAGAGGCGCAGGGACCTAAGGTCTAAAGGTCACTGCCTCCCGAGAGGCGCAGGGACCCTAAGGTCTAAAGGTCTAAAGGTCACTGCCTCCCCGAGAGGCGCAGGGACCCTAAGGTCTAAAGGTCTAAAGGTCTAAAGGTCACTGCCTCCCGAGAGGCGCAGGGACCTAAGGTCTAAAGGTCTAAAGGACTAAAGGTCACTGCCTCCCGAGAGGCGCAGGGACCCTAAGGTCTAAAGGTCTAAAGGTCTAAAGGTCACTGCCTCCCGAGAGGCGCAGGGACCTAAGGTCTAAAGGTCTAAAGGTCACTGCCTCCCGAGAGGCGCAGGGACCTAAGGTCTAAAGGTCTAAAGGTCTAAAGGTCACCGCCTCCCGAGAGGCGCAGGGACCTAAGGTCTAAAGGTCTAAAGGTCTAAAGGTCACTGCCTCCCGAGAGGCGCAGGGACCTAAGGTCTAAAGGTCTAAAGGTCACTGCCTCCCAAGATGCGCAGGGACCTAAGGTCTAAAGGTCTAAAGGTCACTGCCTCCCGAGAGGCGCAGGGACCTAAGGTCTAAAGGTCTAAAGGTCACTGCCTCCCGAGAGGCGCAGGGACCTAAGGTCTAAAGGTCTAAAGGTCACTGCCTCCCGAGAGGCGCAGGGACCTAAGGTCTAAAGGTCTAAAGGTCTAAAGGTCACTGCCTCCCGAGATGCGCAGGGACCTAAGGTCTAAAGGTCTAAAGGTCACTGCCTCCCGAGAGGCGCAGGGACCTAAGGTCTAAAGGTCTAAAGGTCACTGCCTCCCGAGAGGCGCAGGGACCTAAGGTCTAAAGGTCAAAAGGTCTAAAGGTCACTGCCTCCAGAGAGGCGCAGGGACCTAAGGTCTAAAGGTCTAAAGGACAGATGAATACTTTCCGAATGCACTGTATATTTGCGACCGTTCGACTAAAACAATATTGGTCGACCAACAGCCTATCGACCAAACAATCAACCAGTCGAAAAAAATGGGGTCAGCCCTAGCAGCCATTGATTCCTGAAGAATATAACTTATAAATGCCTCATATGTTCCAACTGTATTCCCCCATTATGTTTTATAAGCTTGTATAACGCCACTGGTTGTAAACAAACACTGTATATCTTCAAAACCAGGTTAAAACTATGATTTTGACCTTATGGATGGCCAGTCCTTGTATTCATAGTGTAGTGAATTCCAGGGGTAGCCCTGAGCTGGACTCAAACCTGGGTCCAGAGACTGTCAAGCCAACACCTTATAACTGTTATACCAAGATGTCTGAATTTCTTGATGCGGTCGCTAGGTTTTGGGTTAAGGTTGCTACAATCGCTTTCTCTATGAATTTGAGAGTGGTTACATTTCTCCAACCTCCATCCCTCAGCTATTTACCAAACCAAGTCTCTGGGCAGTCATTTTGTTGCTGTTTAAATCCTAGGATGTCCCTTAAAAAAGCCACACATCAATAATAATAATCATAATAATAATAATAATATGCCATTTAGCAGACGTTTTTATCCAAAGCAACTTACAGTCATGCATGCATACATTTTTGTGAATGGGTGGTCCCGGGGATCGAACCCACTACCCTGGCGTTACAAGCGCCGTGCTCTACCAGCTGAGCTACAGAGGACCAATCTGCAGTTCAAATAATAACAAAGCTGTCATTCTGCCACTGTTTTGGTAATAAGATGATGGATGGGACTGGAGAAATATAACTACTCTCAAATAAATAGACAGACCTATGGATGCAAGGACTGACCATCCATGATATCACCATTATAGTTTTAACCATGTTGAGGCGATACAGTGTTGGTTTACATTTACATTGTTTCTAAACATTGGAGTAAAAAAAGCTTATTTGGGATCTGATGGGGTACGACAGTTGAACTAAGCTCATAAGGCATGGTTTATATTCTTCAAGAATCAATGGCTATATATAAATAATTTAAAAGTCCAAATATGGATGTAGCAACTGCAGATTTCACCTTTAACACCACACATCAGTTCAACAACTGCAGAGTTTGTGCCTCTGTTTTTAAGACAGTACTTACTAGTGTTAATCAGGGCCCGGTTTCCCAAAACCATCTTACTGCTAAGTTCATCATTAGAACCATTGGATGCCTTAAGATGCCTTTGGGAAACCGGAACCAGATATCCAGTTTCCTCCTCCTTTTTCGATGTGACAGTCATCTCCTCCTCCTCCTCTTTCACTCTGAACGCGTCTTCCTCTTCTTTCACTGTAACGTCTTTCTCTTCTTCTTTCACGGTAACAGCCTCACCCTCTACTTGTTTTTGTATTGTAACAACCTCCTCTTCCTCCTCCTCTTTCACTAGAGCTTCTTTCTCCGTCCAGCAGACCTCCTCTTCTTTAGCAGGAGGAGAGTAGCTTAGTGAGCTCATGGTCGGGGATGTTAGCTAGCTAGGCTAGTGCTAACTTAACCAGCCAGCTAGCTGACCAATAACAACAACACCGTAAATATGAAATTAAATGGGATAACTAACTAGACGACAGAAGTGGGTTTAAAACACAGTGGCTAATATACACGAAAGCGTCTAAAGAGCTTTATTGGTTGGGCTATTTTGTCTAGCAAGCTACCGAGGTGTCTGACTAACTGTTGCTGCTGTTGAAAGAAGCGTCCCGTCCACTAGATTATACGTCACACTAGCAGCATAGCCTTAAAGTCCCACATCGCCATCTGCTGACTGGAGTGGGTAACGAAGTTGAGTAAAATGTAGATTTTATTTTCAGACAAAAAGTTAAAGCGTAGGAAGCATGAGTTTTTTTTACCTACCAATGTAACAACACAGTGTGGTTAAAGACTTAGTAAATTAGTTGTAGTCACGATCTGGTTAGCTATAAGAACAAACAGCTACGTTTTTGCGTTATTACGTATTTCTATCTTCTAAACTACCCATAGTGCACTATTTCTCAACGTCATATGGGGGATCTACTCTGTGCTACCGAGTTCATATGCTAGCTCAAACTGACTAATCTCAGCCACACCTCATGCTCTTCTCAGACTGTGTGGCCAAAGACTTTTATAACTAACCCAAGATAGACCAGAGCCTGTCGTTTCCATTGGGAGCAAATTAATCATAGTGGGCAGAACAAGCAAGGAGGTGGGCAGAGCCAAGCAGGAGCAAGAGAGGTCCTATTGGCTCGTTCTACGATCTATTTGCATATTTCCTTTAGGGAACGCCTACTTTGTGAAGATTGCCCATGTGCAATAACTCAATTCGCCCTTGCACTCCTTCTAAACAACGCAATTTTTTACAACTTTGGCAAAGGGTAAAGTCTACAAAACGTAGTCCACTCTGTTTGTTACAGATTCTAGTGATGGAAACAGAAAACTGTATTGAGATCAAATGTTTCATAGATTAAAAAAATAAAAATTGCAGAATATCGGCCAAAATCCATCTCGCTCCATCTTCTCCCACTGCCGGCCACTGGGCTTCCTCTCATCACCATATTTGGTATTGAGTTGAAACGCCAACCGGATGTTTCACATTTATACATCAGGTGAAATATCTGGCTCATTGTTCTATCTGTGGTGTGGTTGTGTTATTAGGTGGTGGGCAGAAGCTGAAAAGATTGAAGTTAATCGATCCCAGTCGAGAGAGGACCAGATTTTTTTGTATATGACAGTAAAATATTGTTATGATGACTATAACATTTGTTGGCACCTTAAATTCTTGCACATTTTCGCATAAAAAGTATATTTCAACACTCTGTCTGCTCAGGCAACATTGATGAACTCCTAAACTAAGAACCAATCAGAGGTCCCGTACATAACCCTCGTGATCAAGGCAGCCAATGGCCTGCTTCTATCTACGATGTAACTACAGCCTCTAGTGAAAACTGCTGTCGGATGAAGAGAAACAGATATATCTTGCTCCCGAAGACTGAAATAAGATAAAAAATAATGTTTCCAGTGCACTTGAAATATTCAGCATGCAATAAGAATTGTCTTGATAGTATGAAGAGGTACAGTGGAAAATAAGTATTTGGTCAATAACAAAAGTTTCTCCATACTTTGTCATATACCCTTTGTTGGCAATGACACAGGTCAAACGTTTTCTGTAAGTCTTCACAAGGTTTTCACACACTGTTGCTGGTATTTTGGCCCATTCCTCCATGCAGATCTCCTCTAGAGCAGTGATGTTTTGGGGCTGTCGCTGGGCAACACAGACTTTCAACTCCCTCCAAAGATTTTCTATGGGGTTGAGATCTGGAGACTGGCTAGGCCACTCCAGGACCTTGAAATGCTTCTTACGAAGCCACTCCTTCGTTGCCCGGGCGGTGTGTTTGGGATCATTGTCATGCTGAAAGACCCAGCCACGTTTCATCTTCAATGCCCTTGCTGATGGAAAGAGGTTTTCACTCAAAATCTCACATTACATTCTTTCTTTCCTTTACACGGATCAGTCATCCTGGTCTTTCATCCTACTTTACTATCAACTGGCTAGCTGTATCTATCATTCATCCTACTTTACTATCAAATGGCTAGCTGTATCTATCATTCATCCTACTTTACTATCAACTGGCCAGCTGTATCTATCATTCAACCTACTTCGCTATCAACTGGCCAGCTGCATCATTCATCCTACTTTACTATCAACTGGCCAGCTGCATCATTCATTCTACTTTACTATCAACTGGCCAGCTGCATCTATAATTCATCCTACTTCTATATCAACTGGCCAGCTACTTCTCTATCAACTGGCCAGCTGCATCTATCATTCATCCTACTTCGCTATCAACTGGCCAGCTGCATCTATCATTCATCCTACTTTACTATCAACTGGCCAGCTGCATCATTCATTCTACTTTACTATCAAATGGCCAGCTGCATCATTCATCCTACTTTACTATCAACTGGCCAGCTGCATCATTCATTCTACTTTACTATCAACTGGCCAGCTGCATCATTCATCCTACTTTACTATCAACTGGCAAGCTGTATATTTCATTTATACTACTTTACTATCAACTGGCCCGCTGCATCATTCATCCTACTTTATTATCAACTGGCCAGCTGCATCATTCATCCTACTTTACTATCAACTGGCTAGCTGCATCATTCATCCTACTTTACTATCAACTGGCTAGCTGTATCTATCATTCATCCTACTTTACTATCAACTGGCCAGCTGCATCATTCATCCTACTTTACTATCAACTGTCTAGCTGTATCTATCATTCATCTTACTTTACTATCAACTGGCCAGCTGCATCATTCATCCTACTTTACTATCAACTGGCCAGCTGCATCATTCATCCTACTTTACTATCAACAGGCTAGCTGTATCTATTATTCATCCTACTTCATTATCAACTCGCTAGCTGTATCTATCATTCATCCTACTTTACTATCAACTGGCCAGCTGTTTCTATCATTCATCCTACTTCGCTATCAACTGGCCAGCTGCATCTATCATTCATCCTACTTTACTATCAACTGGCCAGCTGCATCATTCATCCTACTTTACTATCAACTGGCCAGCTGCATCTATAATTCATCCTACTTCTATATCAACTGGCCAGCTACTTCTCTATCAACTGGCCAGCTGCATCTATCATTCATCCTACTTCGCTATCAACTGGCCAGCTGCATCTATCATTCATCCTACTTTACTATCAACTGGCCAGCTGCATCATTCATTCTACTTTACTATCAAATGGCCAGCTGCATCATTCATCCTACTTTACTATCAACTGGCCAGCTGCATCATTCATTCTACTTTACTATCAACTGGCCAGCTGCATCATTCATCCTACTTTACTATCAACTGGCAAGCTGTATATTTCATTTATACTACTTTACTATCAACTGGCCCGCTGCATCATTCATCCTACTTTAGTATCAACTGGCCAGCTGCATCATTCATCCTACTTTACTATCAACTGGCTAGCTGCATCATTCATCCTACTTTACTATCAACTGGCTAGCTGTATCTATCATTCATCCTACTTTACTATCAACTGGCCAGCTGCATCATTCATCCTACTTTACTATCAACTGTCTAGCTGTATCTATCATTCATCTTACTTTACTATCAACTGGCCAGCTGCATCATTCATCCTACTTTACTATCAACTGGCCAGCTGCATCATTCATCCTACTTTACTATCAACAGGCTAGCTGTATCTATTATTCATCCTACTTCATTATCAACTCGCTAGCTGTATCTATCATTCATCCTACTTTACTATCAACTGGCCAGCTGTTTCTATCATTCATCCTACTTCGCTATCAACTGGCCAGCTGCATCTATCATTCATCCTACTTTACTATCAACTGGCCAGCTGCATCATTCATCCTACTTTACTATCAACTGGCCAGCTGCATCATTCATTCTACTTTACTATCAACTGGCCAGCTGCATCATTCATTGTACTTTTCTATCAACTGGCCAGCTGTATCTTTCATTTATCCTACTTTACTATCAACTGGCTAGCTGCATCATTCAACCTACTTTACTATCAACTGGCCAGATGCATAATTCATTCTACTTTACTATCAACTGGCCAGCTGCATCATTCATCCTACTTTACTATCAACTGGCTAGCTGCATCATTCATCCTACTTTACTATCAACTGGCCAGCTGTATCTATCATTCATCCTATTTTACTATCAACTGACCAGCTGCATCATTCATCATACTTTACTATCAACTGGCCAGCTGCATCATTCATTCTACTTTACTATCAACTGGCCAGCTGCATCATTCATCCTACTTTACTATCAACTGTCTAGCTGTATCAATCATTCATCCTACTTTACTATCAACTGGCCAGCTGCATCATTCATCCTACTTTACTATCAACTGGCCAGCTGCATCATTCATCCTACTTTACTATCAACAGGCTAGCTGTATCTATCATTCATCCTACTTTATTATCAACTCGCTAGCTGTATCTATCATTCATCCTACTTTACTATCAACTGGCCAGCTGTTTCTATCATTCATCCTACTTCGCTATCAACTTGCCAGCTGCATCTATCATTCATCCTACTTTACTATCAACTGGCCAGCTGCATCATTCATCCTACTTTACTATCAACTGGCCAGCTGCATCATTCATTCTACTTTACTATCAACTGGCCAGCTGCATCATTCATCGTACTTTACTATCAACTGGCCAGCTGTATCTTTCATTTATCCTACTTTACTATCAACTGGCCAGCTGCATCATTCATCCTACTTTACTATCAACTGGCCAGCTGCATCATTCATCCTACTTTACTATCAACTGGCCAGCTGCATAATTCATTCTACTTTACTATCAACTGGCCAGCTGCATCATTCATCCTACTTTACTATCAACTGGCTAGCTGCATCATTCATCCTACTTTACTATCAACTGGCCAGCTGTATCTATCATTCATCCTACTTTACTATCAACTGACCAGCTGCATCATTCATCCTACTTTACTATCAACTGTCTAGCTGTATCTATCATTCATACTACTTTACTATCAACTGGCCAGCTGCATAATTCATCCTACTTTACTATCAACTGGCCAGCTGCATCATTCATCCTACTATACATCCTGCATCACAAAGCCCCTTACACTACCCACCACTGTGACCTGTACGCTCTTGTTGGCTGGTCCTCACTACATGTTCGTCGTCAAACCCACTGGCTCCAGGCCATCTATAAATCACTGCTAGGCAAATCCCCGCCTTATCTTAGCTCATTGGTCACCATAGCAGCACCCACCCGTAGTCTGCGCTCCAGCAGGTATATCTCACTGGTCATCCCCAAAGCCAACACCTCCTTTGGCCGCCATTCCTTCCAGTTCTCTGCTGCCAATGACTGGAACGAATTGCAAAAATCTCTGAAGCTGGAGACTCTTATCTCCCTCACTAACTTTAAGCATCAGTTGTCAGAGCACCTTACCGATCACTGCACCTGTACACAGCCCATCTGAAATTAGCCCACCCAACTACCTCATCCCTATATTGTTATTTATTTTGCTATTTTGCACCCCAGTATCTCTATTTGCACATCATCTCTTGCACATCTAGCATTCCAGTGTTAATACTATTGTAATTATTCTGCACTATAGCCTATTTATTGCCTTACCTCCATAACTTGCTACATTTGCACACACTGTATATATATTTTCTGTTGTATTTCTGACTTTATGTTTTTTTACCCCATATGTAACTCTGTGTTGTTTTTATTGCACTACTTTGCTTTATCTTGGCCAGGTCGCAGTTGTAAATGAGAACCTGTTCTCAACTGGCTTACCTGGTTAAATAAAGGTGAAATAAAAATAAAATAAAATAAAATAAAATTCATCCTACTTTACTATCAACTGGCCAGCTGCATCATTCATCCTACTTTACTATCAACTGGCCAGCTGCATCATTCATCCTACTTTACTATCAACTGGCTAGCTGTATCTATCATTCATCCTACTTTACTATCAATTGGCCAGCTGTATCTATCATTCATCCTACTTCGCTATCAACTGGCCAGCTGCATCTATCATTCATCCTACTTCGCTATCAACTGTCCAGCTGCATCTATCATTCATCCTACTTTACTATCAACTGGCCAGCTGCATCATTCATTCTACTTTACTATCAACTGGCCAGCTGCATCATTCATCCTACTTTACTATCAACTGGCCAGCTGCAAAATGTAGATTTTATTTTTAGACAAAAAGTAAAAAAGGAAGCATGTGTTTTTACTCACCAATGTAACAACACAGTGGCGTTTTAAAGACTTAGTAACTTAGTTGTAGTCAAGATCTGGTTGATCTACAAATCACCTGATTGGTTTAGTATTGGGTATTTAGTATATTAAATCACCTGATTGGGTTAGTATTGGGTATTTAGTATCTTAAATCACCTGATTGGTTTAGTATTGGGTATTTAGTATATTAAATCACCTGATTGGTTCAGTATTGGTTATTTAGTATATTAAATCACCTGATTGGTTTAGTATTGGGTATTTAGTATATTAAATCACCTGATTGGTTTAGTATTGGGTATTTAGTATCTTAAATCACCTGATTGGTTTAGTATTGGGTATTTAGTATCTTAAATCACCTGATTGGTTTAGTATTGGGTATTTAGTATCTTAAATCACCTGATTGGTTTAGTATTGGGTATTTAGTATCTTAAATCACCTGATTGGTTCAGTATTGGTTATTTAGTATATTAAATCCCCTGATTGGTTTAGTATTGGGTATTTAGTACATTACATCACCTGATTGGTTTAGTATTGGGTATTTAGTATATTAAATCACCTGATTGGTTTAGTATTGGGTATTTAGTATATTAAATCACCTGATTGGTTTAGTATTGGGTATTTAGTACATTAAATCACCTGATTGGTTTAGTATTGGGTATTTAGTATCTTAAATCACCTGATTGGTTTAGTATTGGGTATTTAGTACATTAAATCACCTGATTGGTTTAGTATTGGGTATTTAGTATATTAAATCACCTGATTGGTTTAGTATTGGGTATTTAGTATATTAAATCACCTGATTGGTTTAGTATTGGGTATTTAGTATATTAAATCACCTGATTGGTTTAGTATTGGGTATTTAGTACATTAAATCACCTGATTGGTTTAGTATTGGGTATTTAGTATCTTAAATCACCTGATTGGTTTAGTATTGGGTATTTAGTACATTAAATCACCTGATTGGTTTAGTATTGGGTATTTAGTATTTAGTATCTTAAATCACCTGATTGGTTTAGTATTGGGTATTTAGTATCTTAAATCACCTGATTGGTTTAGTATTGGGTATTTAGTATATTAAATCACCTGATTGGTTTAGTATTGGGTATTTAGTACATTAAATCACCTGATTGGTTTAGTATTGGGTATTTAGTATCTTAAATCACCTGATTGGTTTAGTATTGGGTATTTAGTATCTTAAATCACCTGATTGGGTTAGTATTGGGTATTTAGTATATTAAATCACCTGATTGGTTTAGTATTGGGTATTTAGTATCTTAAATCACCTGATTGGTTTAGCATTGGGTATTTAGTATATTAAATCACCTGATTGGTTTAGTATTGGGTATTTAGTATATTAAATCACCTGATTGGTTTAGTATTGGGTATTTGGTATATTAAATCACCTGATTGGTTTAGTATTGGGTATTTAGTATCTTAAATCACCTGATTGGTTTAGCATTGGGTATTTAGTATATTAAATCACCTGATTGGTTTAGTATTGGGTATTTAGTATATTAAATCACCTGATTGGTTTAGTATTGGGTATTTAGTATATTAAATCACCTGATTGGTTTAGTATTGGGTATTTAGTATATTAAATCACCTGGCATCATAAATAACTACTCATTATTATTCATAAATCAGTCAGCCAGTCACCATTTACCCACAATGCAGCATGGATTTGATGCTCTCCAACACGGCCAGTGGTTTAGTAGACATAAAGGCTACACTACACGATGTACCCAGTCAGGGAACCTGAAAGAGCATGAGAGGACACACACACAAGACTATCCCTACCAACATACTAATACACAGGAGGAGAAGACATACCACTGCTCTCACACCGGAGGAGAAGACATACCACTGCTCTCACACAGGAGGAGAAGACATACCACTGCTCTCACACAGGAGGAGAAGACATACCACTGCTCTCACACAGGAGGAGAAGACATACCACTGCTCTCACACAGGAGGAGAAGACATACCACTGCTCTCACACAGGAGGAGAAGACATACCACTGCTCTCACACAGGAGGAGAAGACATTCCACTGCTCTCATTGTGGAAAGCTAGTTGACAGGTGAGTTCTAGGCTCTTTCTCAAATAATTCTTCCTCGATTCCTCTCCTCGATTCCTTCTAAAACCCACCTTCTCCTCCAATACAGTTGATACAATACAGGTGAGGAGACAGGATGCGAATCAAGGAAAGACAACGTGAGAAAGCCCTAGTAGCCATCTTGTGGTGATGTCACCCACCCTGAGACCTACACTACTGTTATCCTGCCCAACCAAGATCAGGGTTTTGGTAGGATAATGGCTGCTGCTTTTGGGTATGAAGTGCTGTTGTGGAAAGGGGTTTCATCCTGGGTCAGCCATACAGGGATTGTTACACCAATGATCAGACATCATCTGCAGCTGAACATCAATATCATCAGTCAAAATTAGAGCGAGTAACAACCAAATAAAACAGACAAACAGGGAATGTTCAAGGACCAAAAAAAGACACTATACCTCATTCAAAGAATCAACACTTTATTTCATATCATACAAAGAACGCCTATGTAAATGGTTTGGCGGGTTAAGACATTCATCTAACTCCAAAAGAAGAGAATGAATAGTTGAATGAATAGTGTCTAATCCAAATAATCAGGGGCTGGAACAGAAACCTGCCCACCCAGTAGCTAGATCTCTAGCAGTAAGGTTGGCCATGCATGTTCTAGGTCTGTACATTGTTGCTTTAACAGTATTGTTGTAGTCCTACAGCAGCAAGGTTGGCCATGCATGTTCTAGGTCTGTACATTGTTGCTTTAACAGTATTGTTGTAGTCCTACAGCAGCAAGGTTGGCCATGCATGTTCTAGGTCTATACATTGTTGCTTTAACAGTATTGTTGTAGTCCTACAGCAGCAAGGTTGGCCATGCATGTTCTAGGTCTGTACATTGTTGCTTTAACAGTATTGTTGTAGTCCTACAGCAGCAAGGTTGGCCATGCGTGTTCTAGGTCTGTACATTGTTGCTTTAACAGTATTGTTGTAGTCCTACAGCAGCAAGGTTGGCCATGCATGTTCTAGGTCTATACATTGTTGCTTTAACAGTATTGTTGTAGTCCTACAGCAGCAAGGTTGGCCATGCATGTTCTAGGTCTATACATTGTTGCTTTAACAGTATTGTTGTAGTCCTACAACCAATTCTAACAGTAAACCAATAGCATATACAGAGCAATCAGAAAGTATTCAGACCCCTTGACTTTTTCCACATTGTTACGTTACAGCCTTATTCTAAAATGGATTAAATAAATTGTTTTCCTCATCAATCTACACACAATACCCCATAAATTCGAAGCAAAAACAGGTTTGTAGATTTGTTTAACAAATTCATTAAAAATTAAAAACAGAAATACCTTATTTAAATGAGTATTCAGACCCTTTGCTGTGAGACTTGAAATTGAGCTCAGGTGCATCCTGTTTCCATTGATCATATTTGAGATGTTTCTAAAACTTGATTGGAGTCCACCTGTGGTAAATTCAATTGATTGGACATGATTTGGAAAGGCACACACCTGCCTATGTAAGGTCCCACAGTTGACAGTGCACGTTAGAGCAAAAACCAAGCCATGAGGTCGAAGGAATTGTCAGTAGAGCTCCAAGACAGGATTGTGTCGAGGCACAGATCTGGGGAAGGGTACCAAATAATTTCTGCAGCATTGAAGGTCCCCAAGAACACAGTGGCCTCCATCATTCTTAAATGGATGAAGTTTGGAACCACCAAGACTCTTCCTAGAGCTGGCTGCCTGGCCAAACTGAGCAATCGGGCGAGAAGGGCCTTGGTCAGGGAGGTGACCAAGAACCCGATGGTCACTCTGACAGAGCGCCAGAGTTCCTCTCTGGAGATGGGAGAACCTTCTAGAAGGACAACCATCTCTGCAGCACTCCACCAATCAGGCCTTTATGGTAGAGTGGCCAGACGGAAGCCACTCCTCAGTAAAAGGCACATGACAGCCCGCTTGGAGTTTGCCAAAAGGCACCTAAAGGACTCTCAGAGCATGAGAAACAAGATTCTCTGGTTTGATGAATCCAAGATTGAACTCTTTGGCCTGAATGCCAAGCGTCACGTCTGCAGGAAACCTGGCACCATCCCTACGGTGAAGCATGGTGGTGGCAGCAGCATCATGCTGTGGGGATGTTTTTCAGTGGCAGGGACTGGCAGATCAGTCAGGATCGAGGGAAAGATGAACGGAGCAAAGTACAAAGATTCTTCCTCTGATGAGGCTCATATCATGCTGAAATCAATAGAACAGGGGGCAAATGACTAGAGTTCTACATTGTGACATTATTAATTAAAATAGTCCTACTACAATGTTAAAACATTCTACATTGTGACATTATTTCATTGATATCATGACACAACTCCTTCATGTATTTTCTGATGTTTGATCAGAAATCTTTTATCAGAGTATCTCTTGTCACATTGATCACAGCTATGAGGTTTCTCTCCTGTGTGTATTCTCTGGTGTGATTTCAGGTGGCTTGGCTGAATAAAACTCTTCCCACATTGATCACAGCCATAAGGTTTCTCTCCAGTGTGAATTCTCTGGTGTGTTTGTAATATATATAAACTTGAAAGGTTCTTCCCACAGTCAGAGCAGCTGAAAGGTTTCTCTCCAGTATGAATTCTTTGATGTACTTTAAGATAAGCTGAACAGGTGAATCTCTTCCCACAGTCAGAGCAGCAGTGAGGTTTCTCTCCTGTGTGTGTTCTCTGGTGTATAGTCAGATGGCTAGATGTAACAAAACTCTTCCCACATTGAGTACAGCTATAAGGTTTCTCTCCTGTGTGTCTTCTCAGATGTACTATCAGGTAGCTTGACCGAGTAAAACCCTTCCCACATTGATCACAGCTATATGGTGATTTCTCTCCTGTGTGTGTTCTCTGGTGTGATTTTAAATCTCTTAACCTAACAAAAGTCTTTCCGCAGTCGGAGCAGTTGTAAGATTTCTCTCCTGTGTGTGTTCTCCGGTGCACTATCAGAGAGCTTGACCGAGTAAAACTCTTCCCACATTGAGTACAACTATATGGTGATTTCTCTCCTGTGTGTGTTCTCTGGTGTGATTTTAAATCTATTAAATTAACAAAAGTCTTTCCGCAGTCAGAGCAGTTGTAAGGTTTCTCTCCTGTGTGTCTTCTCAGATGTACTATCAGGGCGCTTGACAGAGTAAAACTCCTCCCACATTGATCACAGCTATAAGGTTTCTCTCCTGTGTGTGTTCTCTGGTGCACTATCAGGGACCTTGACAGAGTAAAACTCCTCCCACATTGATCACAGCTATAAGGTTTCTCTCCTGTGTGTCTTCTCAGATGTACTATCAGGGAGCTTGACAGAGTAAAACTCCTCCCACATTGATCACAGCTATAAGGTTTCTCTCCTGTGTGTACTCGCTGGTGTATTTTAAGTTCTGATGAAGACTTGCAACGTTTCCCACAGTCAGAGCAGCAGTGAGATTTCTTCCCAGTGGGTCTCAGATGGTTTTTCTTAAGGTGTTCTGATCTGGAGAGAGACCTTTCTGCCTCGTCAGCATCATGTTGTTGAGGCTCCCCAGAGGATCCACGATAGCCACGTCTCTCTCCTGTGTGAACGACAAAGTCAGACAGATGGTTAAAGAACCACAACAGCAGAAATACACTGTTTGAGGTAAAAGGTGATACCCAGAGCATACCCATGAAATTGTACAACAATTGACGTCTTAAATTATTTGACAATTGTCTTAAGACAGTCAAGTGAGCAACAAGTCATATTTTTGTCATTTTTCCACATTAGTAGTAACATCGATGATTCTAGGCTAGAAATAAGTTTAGTTGTTGAAATCCTAAGCAGAGTGCCAGACGACTTTTACTCTCCAATATAGGACCCTTTCTGTGTTTGCTGTTTGTTGCTATGCAACACAATTTGGCTGCAGAAACTCCTCCATGCTAATAACCTCTAGTTATGGATGTAGTATATCTGAACTCCTCCATGCTAATAACCTCTAGTTATGGATGTAGTATATCTGAACTCCTCCATGCTAATAACCTCTAGTTATGGATGTAGTATATCTGAACTCCTCCATGCTAATAACCTCTAGTTATGGATGTAGTATATCTGAACTCCTCCATGCTAATAACCTCTAGTTATGGATGTAGTATATCTGAACTCCTCCATGCTAATAACCTCTAGTTATGGATGTAGTATATCTGAACTCCTCCATGCTAATAACCTCTAGTTATGGATGTAGTATATCTGAACTCCTCCATGGTAATAACCTCTAGATATGGATGTAGTATATCTGAACTCCTCCATGCTAATAACCTCTAGTTATGGATGTAGTATATCTGAACTCCTCCATGCTAATAACCTCTAGTTATGGATGTAGTATATCTGAACTCCTCCATGCTAATAACCTCTAGTTATGGATGTAGTATATCTGAACTCCTCCATGCTAATAACCTCTAGTTATGGATGTAGTATATCTGAACTCCTCCATGCTAATAACCTCTAGTTATGGATGTAGTATATCTGAACTCCTCCATGCTAATAACCTCTAATTATGGATGTAGTATATCTGAACTCCTCCATGCTAATAACCTCTAGTTATGGATGTAGTATATCTGAACTCCTCCATGCTAATAACCTCTAGTTATGGATGTAGTATATCTGAACTCCTCCATGCTAATAACCTCTAGTTATGGATGTAGTATATCTGAACTCCTCCATGCTAATAACCTCTAGTTATGGATGTAGTATATCTGAACTCCTCCATGCTAATAACCGCTAGTTATGGATGTAGTATATCTGAACTCCTCCATGCTAATAACCTCTAGTTATGGATGTAGTATATCTGAACTCCTCCATGCTAATAACCTCTAGTTATGGATGTAGTATATCTGCATGGAGCAACAATGGTGAGCGAAGATTTTAGTTTTTCACAACGTATTCTGAATATTACAGCGCACTATCAGTGGAAGATCAGGAGTGCTACTCAAGGAAACTCACATTAAGCTCTGTGTCGCTATTCACTAATTGACCACCGTGGGGGAAAACTCAGGGGAGTTCTCAGAGGCTGACAGCAAAAATAGCCTCCATTTACAGGTTGCTTATGACTGCAGACCCATAACTTCACCTAACAACATAGACCTACTGTAGGACCCATAACTTCACCTAACAACATAGACCTACTGTAGGACCCATAACTTCACCTAACAACATAGACCTACTGTAGGACCCATAACTTCACTTAACAACAACATAGACCTACTGTAGGACCCATAACTTCACCTAACAATAACATAGACCTACTGTAGGACCCATAACTTCACCTAACAATATAGACCTACTGTAAGACCCATAACTTCACATACCAATATAGACCTACTGTAAGACCCATAACTTCACCTAACAACATAGACCTACTGTAAGACCCATAACTTCACATAACAATAACATAGACCTACTGTAGGACCCATAACTTCACCTAACAACAACATAGACCTACTGTAGGACCCATAAATTCACCTAACAATAACATAGACCTACTGTAGGACCCATAACTTCACCTAACAACAACACAGACCTACTGTAGGACCCATATATTCACCTAACAATAACATAGACCTACTGTAGGACCCATAACTTCACCTAACAATAACATAGACCTACTGTAGGACCCAAGAATACTTTGTGAATAATCCCACTAGGCTACTCTGTAAAGTGTTGTCATTCTAAATGTCCTGAATAAAGGAAAATAGCTCTGTGTGTTGTGCCAAAGCCTCTCCATCAAGGAACAGTCCTCTACACATTATGGGGAAAGTATCCCTGTGTCCAAACTGACACACAGAAACGTATAAAACATGACCACATTACCTTGATGCTTTCTGTTAGATCTAACGAGACCCTACTGTAAATCAATCAGACCCTGCTGTAAATCAATCAGACCCTACTGTAAATCAATCAGACCCTACTGTAAACCAATCAGACCCTACTGTAAATCAATCAGACCCTACTGTAAATCAATCAGACTAAACCCTACTGTAAATCAATCAGACCCTACTGTAAATCAATCAGACAATAACACATTATAAACATCCATTTGTTAGGGATATTGGATCCAACGTGGAGAACGGCATTAACTGTCTTTCCTGGCATAACGAATGAGATGCCAAAATATTCTCGACATTCCTTCTGAACGACGTTTTCACCGCACTTTGGCTGTTGCATCGCGTGCCGTTTGTCACCTTCAATCAAGTTAAGGCGACTCTCAGAAGCATTGGATTTTGCGAACCGTGAAATGTAGGATTTCTGTGGCCATGAAAACTGTTTTCCCAGCGTAACATAGGGAGACACTAAATGTTACGTAGGTAGAGCGCATTTCAGAGATCTGAATACAAAACACTGTCCAACAGCAAGATCCAGTATTTAAGATGGAGTTCATCATATGACAAGCTTAACGTTATGACTATAACTACTGTTCCCTGAAGGAAGGAAACTAGGTACAACATACTATTAAATCTGCGACTCGCCTTCCACAGGTGACGAGCCTGAGGTTCAGATTAATTCCTTCAATTTAATACCGCTCTTCACCGAACCCAGGAACGGGCGGTGCGGGGCCAAACAGGTGTTGTTCCTTGTTAAGTTAAAAGTCATAACATTATGTTCCGTTTCAGTCGGTCAACTTCGGTACAACATACTATGGGGAAATAGAATCCCGCCCCAGACCAACCCCAACGAATACTAAATGAAAAGGCCCATTGCAGACCACCCAGACCTGATCCAGCAAGATGCGGCAGTCTGGGTATTTCACACATGGAGCGCTGCCTAGTGACTTCCCCCAGCTGTTAGCACACTGGGAGCAGTGACGTCCAAGTCTTCCCCAGCTGTTAGCATTGACGTCCAAGTCTTCCCCAGCTGTTAGCACACTGGGAGCAGTGACGTCCAAGTCTTCCCCAGCTGTTAGCATTGACGTCCAAGTCTTCCCCAGCTGTTAGCACACTGGGAGCAGTGACGTCCAAGTCTTCCCCAGCTGTTAGCACACTGGGAGCAGTGATGTCCAAGTCTCCCCCAGCTGTTAGCACACTGGGAGCAGTGATGTCCAAGTCTCCCCCAGCTGTTAGCACACTGGGAGCAGTGACGTCCAAGTCTCCCCCAGCTGTTAGCACACTGGGAGCAGTGACGTCCAAGTCCAAAGGTCTAAAGCACTGCGTCGCAGTGTTGCGGCATCACTACAGCCTGGGGTTCAATCCCAGGGTGTGTGATTACCGGCTGTGACCGGGAGTCCCATAGTGCGGCGCACAATTGGCCCAGCATCGTCCGGGTTAGGGGAGGGTTTGGCCCGGGGGCATTACTTGGCTCATCGCGATCTAGTGACTCCTTGTGGCGGGCTGGGCGCCTGCAGGCTGACTTCGGCCGTCAGTTGAATGGTGTTTCCTCCAACACATTGGTGCAGCTGGCTTCCGGGTTAAGCGAGCGGGTGTTAAGAAGCGCGGTTTGGCGGGTCATGTTTCGGAGGACGCATGGCTCGACCTTCGCCTCTTCCGAGCCCGTTGGGGAGTTGCAGCAATGAGACAAGATCGGAATCACGAAATTGTGGAGAAAAAGGGGGTAAAAAACTAAATAAATTTAAGAAGAAAAGGAAAATGGGCCTTGTGTTTGACAGTCACCTGTAAAAATAATCCACCTCTTTCTGAGAAAACTGCACTGTTCTTAAGGTCTCTTGGACCTCTCTGGTCAGATCGTCTCTTTTTATGTTAGTTGAGTCCACCAGTATTTGGACAAGGCTCTTAAAGCTATTTTCCTGTTGCTGTAACAATTGCTTGTAGACATATTGTTGTTGATGTAAAAGATCACGCACCTGTGATAGATCACGCACCTGTGATAGATCACGCACCTGTGATAGATCACGCACCTGTGATAGATTACCACCTGTGATAGATTACCACCTGTGATAGATTACCACCTGTGATAGATGACCACCTGTGATAGATTACCACCTGTGATAGATGACCACCTGTGATAGATTACCACCTGTGATAGCGAAACACTGTCCTCTCCATTACTCCAGCCTTCTTTACCTTTGGGCGCCATGATGGTAGCAACGTAGGCTAACGCTGGTACGCCATTCCAGTCAGCACAGCTAGCAGGACCGATGGAAACCGCAACAACCAGCAGGGATTTAAACAGCCAGAAGCCCGGGACTATCCACGGCTAACTGAGGCTAACGGCGTCGCGAGATCCAAATTCAATAGGTAGGCTAGTAAACAAAACCAGAAAATGTAAAAAAAAAAAAAACGTATAACGGCCATCCAAGAGACTGTCGACCAATCACGTTCACGTTGTCATGCTGCGTCACGCGGTTGCTAAGCTAATTGGCACGTAATCCCTTTTAAAAGTCAGGGTATGAGTCGAGAAACCTGCCTATTGCCAGCTTTAATATATAATGCCCGTCCAAGAGACCGTCGACCAATTGCGTTCATGTTGCGTCACGCGGTTGCTAAGCTAATTGTCACAAAATCCCTTTTAAAAAGTCAGGGTATGAGTCACGATCTAAAATCTATACTATATTACAGAGAACAAGTTAATTATCTACACATCTCTGAAAATATTGTTAATTTTGTGCTTTTTGTTCATGGAGGGTAATTCATGCTAATGTGAAGAAGAAAGAGATTGACTGATTGATTATTATATTATTATTATTAATTTGCACTCAATTGACTCCGATTCACTCCTTGTCCCAGAATCGGCCGGAATACACCGCACAGCGCATTGACAACCTTCGGGCAACACAATGAGCGTTACTATCATTTGGTCATACAAATCGAATGGAGCCATAGCTGAATACTTTCCCAATGCACTGTATATTTGTGACCGTTCGACTAAAACAATATTGGTCGACCAACAGCCTATCGACCAAACAATCAACCAGTCGACTAAATGGGGTCAGCCCTAGCAGCCATTGATTCTTGAAGAATCAAACTTATAAATGCCTCATATGTTTCAACTGTACTACTACATCACAAACCAAAATATAAGCTTGTATAATGCCACTGGTTGTAAACAAACACTGTATATCTTCAAAACCAGGTTAAAACTGTGATTTTGACCTTATGGATGGCCAGTCCTTGTATTCATAGTGTAGTGAATTCCGGGGGTAGCCCTGAGCTGGACTCAAACCTGGGTCCAGAGACTGTCAAGCCAACACCTTATAACTGTTATACCAAGATGTCTGAACTTCTTGATGAGGTCGCTAGGTTTTGGGTTAAGGTTGCTACAATCGCTTTCTCTATGAATTTGAGAGTGGGTACATTTCTCCAACCTCCATCCCTCAGCTATTTACCAAACCAAGTCTCTGGGTCATTTTGTTGCTGTTTAAATCCTAGGATGTCCCTTAAAAAAGCCACACATCAATAATAATAATAATAATAATAATATGCCATTTAGCAGACGTTTTTATCCAATGCGACTTACAGTCATGCGTGCATACATTTTTGTGAATGGGTGGTCCCGGGGATCGAACCCACTACCCTGGCGTTACAAGCGCCGTGCTCTACCAGCTGAGCTACAGAGGACCAATCTGCAGTTCAAATAATAACAAAGCTGTCATTCTGCCACTGTTTTGGTAATAAGATGATGGATGGGACTGGAGAAATGTAACTACTCTCAAAATCATAGACAGACCTATGGATGCAAGATCTGACCATCCATGATATCACCATTATAGTTTTAACCATGTTGAGGCTATACAGTGTTGATTTACATTTACATTGTTTCTAAACATTGGAGCAAAAAAAGCTTATTTTGGGATCTGATGGGGTACGACAGTTGAACTAAGCTCATAAGGCATGTGTTATATTCTTTAAGAATCAATGGCTATATATAAATAATTTAAAAGTCCAAATATGGATGTAGCAACTGCAGATTCCCCCTTTAACACCACACATCAGTTCAACAACTGCAGAGGTTGTGTCTCTGTTCTTAAGACAGTACTTACTAGTGTTAATCAGGGCCCGGTTTCTCAAAACCCTCTTACTGCTAAGTTCATCGTTAGAACCATTGGATGCCTTAAGATGCCTTTGGGAAACCGGAACCAGATATCCAGTTTCCTCCTCTTCCTCCTCCACCTTTTTCGATGTGACAGTCATCTCCCCCTCCTCTTCTTTCACTCCAAAAACTGCATCCTCCTCCTCTTTCACTCTGAACGCGTCTTCCTCTTCTTTCACTGTAACATCTTCCTCCTCTTTCACTCTGAACGCGTCTTCCTCTTCTTTCACTGTAACATCTTTCTCTTCTTCTTTCACGGTAACAGCTTCACCCTCTACTTGTTTTTGTATTGTAACATCTTCCTCCTCCTCTTTCACTAGACCCTCTTTCTCTGTCCAGCAGACCTCCTCTTCTTTAGCAGGAGGAGAGTAGCTTAGTGAGCTCATGGTCGGGGATGTTAGCTAGCTAGGCTAGTGCTAACTTAACCAGCCAGCTAGCTGACCAATAACAACAACACCGTAAATATGAAATTAAATGGGATAACTAACTAGACGACAGAAGTGGGTTTAAAACACAGTGGCTAATATACACGAAAGCGTCTAAAGAGCTTTATTGGTTGGGCTATTTTGTCTAGCAAGCTACCGAGGTGTCTGACTAACTGTTGCTGCTGTTGAAAGAAGCGTCCCGTCCACTAGATTATACGTCACACTAGCAGCATAGCCTTAAAGTCCCACATCGCCATCTGCTGACTGGAGTGGGTAACGAAGTTGAGTAAAATGTAGATTTTATTTTCAGACAAAAAATTAAAGCGTAGGAAGCATGAGTTTTTTTCCCACCCAATGTAACAACACAGTGTGGTTAAAGACTTAGTAAATTAGTTGTAGTCACGATCTGGTTACCTATAAGAACAAACAGTTATGTTTTTGCGTTATTACGTATTTCTATCTAAACTACCCATAGTGCACTATTTCTCAACGTCATATGGGGGATCTACTCTGTGCTACCGAGTTCATATGCTAGCTCAAACTGACTAATCTCAGCCACACCTCATGCTCTTCTCAGACTGTGTGGCCAAAGACTTTTATAACTAACCCAAGATAGACCAGAGCCTGTCGTTTCCAATGGGAGCAAATTAATCATAGTGGGCAGAACAAGCAAGGAGGTGGGCAGAGCCAAGCAGGAGCAAGAGAGGTCCTATTGGCGCGTTCTAGAATCTATTTGCATATTTCCTTTAGGGAACGCCTACTTTGTGAAGATTGCCCATGTGCAATAACTCAATTCGCCCTTGCACTCCTTCTAAACAACGCAATTTTTTACAACTTTGGCAAAGGGTAAAGTCTACAAAACGTAGTCCACTCTGTTTGTTACAGATTCTAGTGATGGAAACAGAAAACTGTATTGAGATCAAATGTTTCATAGATAAAAATAAAAAAAATAGCAGAATATCGGCCAAAATCCATCTCGCTCCATCTTCTCCCACTGCCGGCCACTGAGCTTCCTCTCAACACCATATTTGGTATTGAGTTGAAACGCCAACCGGATGTTTCACATTTATACATCAGGTGAAATATCTGGCTCATTGTTCTATCTGTGGTGTGGTTGTGTTATTAGGTGGTGGGCCGAACCCGAAAAGAGTGAAGTTAATCGATCCCAGTCGAGAGAGGACCTGATTTTTTTGTATATGACAGTAAAATATTGTTATGATGACTATAACATTTGTTGGCACCTTAAATTCTTGCACATTTTCGCATAAAAAGTATATTTCAACACTGTCTGCTCAGGCAACATTGATGAACTCCTAAACTAAGAACTAATCATAGGTCCCGTACATAACCCTCGTAATCAAGGCAGCCAATGGCCTGCTTCTATCTATGATGTAACTACAGCCTCTTGTGAAAACTGCTGTTTGATGAAGAGAAACAGATATATCTAGCTCCCGAAGACTGAAATAAGATAAATATAATGTTTCCAGTGCACTTGAAACATTCAGCATGCAATAAGAATTGTCTTGATAGTATGAAGAGGTACAGTGGAAAATAAGTATTTGGTCAATAACAAAAGTTTCTCAATACTTTGTTATATACCCTTTGTTGGCAATGACACAGGTCAAACGTTTTCTGTAAGTCTTCACAAGGTTTTCACACACTGTTGCTGGTATTTTGGCCCATTCCTCCATGCAGATCTCATCTAGAGCAATGATGTTTTGGGGCTGTCGCTGGGCAACACAGACTTTCAACTCCCTCCAAAGATTTTCTATGGGGTTGAGATCTGGAGACTGGCTAGGCCACTCCAGGACCTTGAAATGCTTCTTACGAAGCTACTCCTTCGTTGCCCGGGCGGTGTGTTTGGGATCATTGTCATGCTGAAAGACCCAGCCACGTTTCATCTTCAATGCCCTTGCTGATGGAAGGAGGTTTTCACTCAAAATCTCACGATACATTCATTCTTTCCTTTACACGGATCAGTCGTCCTGGTCATTCATCCTACTTTACTATCAACTGGCTAGCTGCATCTATCATTCATCCTTCTTCGCTATCAACTGGCCAGCTGCATCTATCATTCATCCTACTTTACTATCAACTGGCCAGCTGTATCTATCATTCATCCTACTTTACTATCAACTGGCTAGCTGTATCTATCATTCATCCTACTTTACTATCAACTGGCTAGCTGTATCTATCAATTATCCTACTTTATTATCAACAGGCTAGCTGCATCATTAATCATACTTTACTATCAACTGGCTAGCTGTATCATTCATCCTACTTTACTATCAACTGGCCAGCTGTATCATTCATCCTACTTTACTATCAACTGGCCAGCTGCATTTCATCCTACTTTACTATCAACTGGCTAGCTGTATCTATCATTCATCCTACTTTACTATCAACTGGCCAGCTTCATCATTCATCCTACTTTACTATCAACTGGCCAGCTGCATTTCATCCTACTTTACTATCAACTGGCTAGCTGTATCTATCATTCATCCTACTTTACTATAAACTGGCCAGCTTCATCATTCATCCTACTTTACTATCAACTGGCCAGCTGTATCTATCATTCATCCTACTTTACTATCAACTGGCCAGCTGTATCATTCATCCTAGTTTGCTATCAACTGGCCAGCTGCATTTCATCCTACTTTACTATCAACTGGCTAGCTGTATCTATCATTCATCCTACTTTACTATCAACTGGCCAGCTTCATCATTCATCCTTCTTTACTATCAACTGGCTAGCTGTATCTATCATTCATCCTACTTTACTATCAACTGACCAGCTTCATCATTCATCCTACTTTACTATCAACTGGCCAGCTGCATTTCATCCCACTTTACTATCAACTGGCTAGCTGTATCTACCATTCATCCTACTTTACTATCAACTGGCCAGCTTCATCATTCATCCTACTTTACTATCAACTGGCCAGTTGAATCTATCATTCATCCTACTTTACTATCAACTGGCCAGCTGTATCTATCATTCATCCTACTTTACTATCAACTGGCCAGCTGCATTTCATCCTACTTTACTATCAACTGGCTAGCTGTATCTATCATTCATCCTACTTTACTATCAACTGGCCAGCTTCATCATTCATCCTACTTTACTATCAACTGGCTAGCTGTATCTATCATTTATCATACTTTACTATCAACTGGCCAGCTGTATCTATCATTCATCCTACTTTACTATCAACTGGCCAGCTGTATCATTCATCCTACTTTACTATCAACTGGCCAGCTGCATCATTCATCCTACTTTACTATCAACTGGCCAGCTGTATCTATCATTCATCCTACTTTACTATCAACTGGCTAGCTGTATCTATAATTTATCTTACTTTACTATCAACTGGCCAGCTGTATCTATCATTCATCCTACTTTACTATCAACTGGCCAGCTGTATCATTCATCCTACTTTACTATCAACTGGCTAGCTGTATCTATCATTCATCCTACTTTACTATCAACTAGCCAGCTGCATCATTCATCCTACTTTACTATCAACTGGCCAGCTGTATCTATCATTCATCCTACTTTACTATCAACTGGCTAGCTGTATCTATCATATATCCTACTTTACTATCAACTGGCCAGCTGTATCTATCATTCATCCTACTTTACTATCAACTGGCTAGCTGTATCTATAATGTATCTTACTTTACTATCAACTGGCCAGCTGCATCATTCATCCTACTTTACTATCAACTGGCTAGCTGTATCTATCATTCATCCTACTTTACTATCAACTGGCTAGCTGTATCTATCATGTATCCTACTTTACTATCAACTGGCCAGCTGTATCTATTATTCATCCTACTTTACTATCAACTGGCTCGCTGCATCATTCATCCTACTTTACTATCAACTGGCCAGCTGTATCATTCATTCTACTTTAATATCAACTGGCCAGCTGTATCTATCATTCATTCTACTTTACTATCAACTGGCCAGCTGTATCATTCATCCTACTTTACTATCAACTGGCCAGCTGCATCATTCATCCTACTTTACTATCAACTGGCTAGCTGCATCATTGATCCTACTTTACTATCAACTGGCTAGCTGTATCTATCATTCATCCTACTTTACTATCAACTGGCCAGCTGCATCATTCATCCTACTTTACTATCAACTGGCCAGCTGCATCATTCATCCTACTTTACTATCAACTGGCCAGCTGCATCATTCATCCTACTTTACTATCAACTGGCCAGCTGCATCATTCATCCTACTTTACTATCAACTGGCTAGCTGCATCATTGATCCTACTTTACTATCAACTGGCTAGCTGTATCTATCATTCATCCTACTTTACTATCAACTGGCCAGCTGCATCATTCATCCTACTTTACTATCAACTGGCTAGCTGCATCATTCATCCTACTTTACTATCAACCGGCCAGCATGTATATATCATTCATCCTACTTTACTATCAACTGGCTAGCTGTATCTATCATTCATCCTACTTTACTATCAACTAGCCAGCTGCATCATTCATCCTACTTTACTATCAACTGGCCAGCTGCATCATTCATCCTACTTTACTATCAACTGGCCAGCTGCATCATTCATCCTACTTTACTATCAACTGGCCAGCTGCATCATTCATTCTACTTTACTATCAACTGGCCAGCTGCATCATTCATCCTACTTTACTATCAACTGGCCAGCTGCATCAAGGGTCTTTAGATGCCAGGGGGAATAAAATATCTAATATCAGAGAGCTCTTACCCAACTCTGTGGAAACCCAAGGGGCCTCCAGAGTTATCCAAGCCTGAGACTGGGTTTGGTCATTTGTAAGTCTAAATGGAATTAATGATAATAGACACATTGCAGTTTCTGAATGACATCAACAGAGCCAAGCTCAAATTCAAGGTACAGTACAGAAGCTTACACAAGGATATGGATGCATCTCAATAGCCTGAACCCAAGGATATGGATGCATCTCAATAGCCTGAACCCAAGGTTATGGATGCATCTCAATAGTCTGAACCCAAGGTTATGGGTGCATCTCAATAGTCTGAACCCAAGGTTATGGGTGCATCTCAATAGTCTGAACCCAAGGTTATGGGTGCATCTCAATAGTCTGAACCCAAGGTTATGGGTGCATCTCAATAGTCTGAACCCAAGGTTATGGATGCATCTCAATAGTCTGAACCCAAGGTTATGGATGCATCTCAATAGTCTGAACCCAAGGTTATGGATGCATCTCAATAGTCTGAACCCAAGGTTATGGGTGCATCTCAATAGTCTGAACCCAAGGTTATGTAAATCACTAATATTGATTAGGGGGGGAAATCGTGGTAAGTGTAACACAACTCATTTCAGAGCCTGGATTTTCCCCCTGATGAGGCTAATATCCATATCACGCTGAAATCAATAGAACAGGGGGAAAATGGTTGGGGCGGCGCACAATTGGCCCAGCGTCGTCCAGGGTAGGGGAGGGAATGGCCAGCAGGGATGTAGCTCAGTTGGTAGAGCATGGCGTTTGCAACGCCAGGGTTGTGGGTTCGATTCCCACGGGGGCCAGTATGAAAAATACAAAAATAATGTATGCACTTGTAAGTTGCTCTGGATAAGAGCGTCTGCTAAATGACAAAAAATTTAAAATGTAAATGGTTCTACATTGTAAAATTCATTAAAATACTCATACAACAATGTTAAAACATTGTGACATTATTTAATTGATATCATGAAACAACTCCTTCATGTATGTACTTTCTGATGTTTAATCAGAGTTCTTTTAGCAGCGTATCTCTTGCCACATTGATCACAGCTATAAGATTTCTCTCCAGTGTGTGTTCTCAAATGTACCATCAGGTTGCTTGATCGACTAAAACTATTCCCACATTGATCACAGCTATAAGGTTTCTCTCCTGTGTGTGTTCTCAAATGTATCATCAGGCTGCTTGATCGACTAAAACTCTTCCCACATTGATCACAGCTATAAGGCTTCTCTCCTGTGTGCATTCTCAAATGTACCATCAGGTTGCTTGATTGACTAAAACTATTCCCACATTGATCACAGCTATAAGGCTTCTCTCCTGTGTGTGTTCTCTGGTGTGATTCTGTTCTGAAATGTACCTTCATGTTGCTTGAGTAAGTAAAACTTTTCCCACATTGATCGCAGCTATATAGTTTCTCTCCTGTGTGTGTTCTCTGGTGGATAGTCAGACTGGTAGATGAAGTAAAATTCTTCCCACATTGATCGCAGCTATAAGGTTTCTCTCCTGTGTGTGTTCTCAAATGTACCTTCAGGCAGCTTGCGTAAGTAAAACTCTTCCCACATTGATTACAGCTATACGGTTTCTCTCCTGTATGGATTCTCATATGTCTTTTAAGGGCTGTTGAAGAGTTGAATATCTTCCCACAGTCAGAGCAGCAGTGAGATTTCTTCCCTGTGGGTTTCCGCTGGTGTTTCTTGAGATGTTCTGATCTGGAGGGACTCTTCTCTGCCTCCTCAGCTTCATGATGTTGTTGAGGCTCCCCAGAGGATCCACGATAGTCACGTCTCTCTTCTGTGTGAACGACAAAGTCAGACAGATGGTTAAAGGCCCACAACAGCAGAAATACTGTTTATTTGAGGTAAAAGGTGATGCCCAGAGCGTACCCATGAAGCTGTACAACAATTGACATCTGTTAAATTAAATTAAATTATTTGACAATTGTCTTAAGACAGTCAAGTGAGCAATAATAGTAATATCTTGTCTTGTTTTCACATTAGTAGTAACATCGATGATTGTAGGCTAGAAATATTAATACACACAAAACATATGAACAAAATCATCCACTGTGAAAGTTGATACTTGCAGGCCCTTCATATGTAGGCTATGAGCAGCACTTCGTTAAATTGATCAAATCAGTTATTGTTTTCTTGATCAAACCGTGAGCAACACCTGTCAAACTCATTTCTCTCAAAACACAGGGATGTCGATTCACACGGGACTAGTATTACCAGAGGACCTTGGAGTTCGCCAAAAAACAGTAGGTTATTCTGGCTTGAATTGTTCCTCTCCTGCCATGTAAAAATGACTGCCATGGCAGATTCAGACGGGACTAAAATTACAGATGTGGTGTTTTGTGCTTGTGCATATAATTACATTCAGAACCGCGGACAGCGACAGTATCCAAAGCGGGAGAAAGTACATTTGTTATAAAATAATATTAGATTTATTAGTGTTGCATCATTTTTTTGTACATAATATAACCATATACAATTTATGTATCACATGTCTTAGAGCGATGGACTGTGCCATCTCCGTGGCCTCCACAAAGTCTTGTGCACCAGCTGTTCCGGACGACTGTATGATCACTCTCTCCTTAGCCGATGTGAGTAAGACCTTTAACCCCTGTAAATCTAAGCCGTTGGGGGAGGGGGTGTAAACTGACATATGGAATTGTTTTAAGATGGTCGTACTATGGATTACTTCAATTACTTAGATTGAAGCAAATTTGCGTCAATTGACTCCAAGGGGTTAAACAGGTTAATCTTCACAGACAGATTACCAGGACGCGTACTCAGAGCATGCACTGACCAGCTGGCAAGAGTCTTCACTGACATTTTAAAACGTCTCCCTGACCGCGTCTGTAATACCTACATGTTTCAAGCAGAGGCATTAATATGGAGTTGGTCCCCCTTTGCTGCTATAACAGCCTCCACTCTTCTAGGGAAGGCTTTCCACTAGATGTTGGAACATTGCTGCGGGGACTTGCTTCCATTCAGCCACAAGAGCTTTAGTTAGGTCGGGCACTGACGTTGGGCGATTAGGCCTGGCTCGCAGTCGGCCTTCCAATTCATCCCAAAGGTGTTCGATGGGGTTGAGGTCAGGGCTCTGTGCAGGCAAGTCAAGTTCTTCCACACCGATCTCGACAAACCATTTCTGTTTGGACTTCGCTTACGCACAGGGGCATTGTCATGCTGAAACAGGAAAGGGCCTTCCCCAAACTGTTGCCACAAAGTTGGAAGCACAGAATCGTCTAGAATGTCACTGTTTGCTGTAGCGTTAAGATTTCCCTTCACTGGAACTAAGGGGACCGAACCATGAATAACAGCCCCAGGCCATTATTCCTCCTCCACCAAACATTACAGTTGGCACTATGCATTGGGGCAAGTAGTGTTCTCCGGCGTCCGCTAAACCCAGATTCGTCCGTCGGATTGATCACTCCAGAGAACGCCTTTCTACTGCTCCAGAGTCCAATGGCAGCGAGCTTTACACCACTCCAGCCGACACTTGGCAATGAGCATGGTGATCTGGGCCTTGTGTGCGGCTGCTCGGCCATGGAAGCCCATTTCATGAAGCTCCCGACTAACAGTTATTCTACTGACGTTTCTTCCAGAGGCAGTTTGGGAACGCGCTTCAGCACTTTCGGCGGACCCGTTCTGTGAGCTTGTGTGGCCTACCACTTCGCGGCTTCAGCCGTTGTTGCTCCTAGCATCTCTGTCGACAAAACAGCCTATCGACCAAACAATCGACCGTCGACTAGGGTCAGCCCTAATAAAAATGAAAATACATTTGCAGAATATTATACAATGACTTATCAACAGCTCCAACAATTTCACCCCCACAGGAAAGCCTCACTGGCAGATATAGAAAGACCCATAAACTGTATAGCCATTGATTCTTTAAGAATATAACTTTTAAATGCCGCAAATGTTTCAACTGTCTTACGCCATCAGAAACCAAAACATAAGCTCATATAACGCCACTGTTTGTAAACAAACACTGTATAGCCTCAATTTGGTTAAAACTGTGATTTTGACCTTATGGACTGCCAGTCCTTGTATTCATAGTGTAGTGAATTCCAGGGGTAGCCCTGAGCTGGACTCAAACCTGGGTCCAGAGACTGTCAAGCCAACACCTTATAACTGTTATACCAAGATGTCTGAACTTCTTGATGAGGTCGCTTAGGTTTTGGGTTAAGGTTGCTACAATAGCTTTCTCTATGAATTTGAGAGTGGTTACATTTCTCCAGCCCCCATCCCTCAGCTGTTTACCAAACCAAGTCTAAGGGCAGCCATTTTGTTTATGTTTAAATCCAAGGTTGTCCCTTTAAAAAGCCACACATCAATCAATCAACCAATCTGCAGTTCAAACAATAACAAAGCTGTCATTCTGCCACTGTTTTGGTAATAAGATGATGGATGGGGCTGGAGAAAATGTAACTACTCTCAAAATCATAGACAGACCTATGGATGCAAGGACTGACCATCCATGATATCACCATTATAGTTTTAACCATGTTGATTTACATTTACACTGTTTCTAAACATTGGAGTAAAAAAAGCTTATTTTGTGATCTGATGGGGTACGACAGTTGAACTAAGCTTATGAGGCATGTGTTATATTCTTCAAGAATATAAATAATTTAAAAGTCCAAATATGGATGTAGCAACTGCAGATTTCACCTTTAACACCACACATCAGTTCAACAACTGCAGAGTTTGTGCCTCTGTTTTTAAGACAGTACTTACTAGTGTTAATCAGGGCCCGGTTTCTCAAAAGCATCTTACTGCTAAGGTCATCATTAGAACCATTGGATGCCTTAAGGTGCCTTTGGGAAACCGGGACCAGATATCCAGTTTCCTCCTCTTCTTCCTCCTCCTTTTTGACAGTCACCTCCTCCTCCTCCTCTTTCACTCCAAAAACGGGAGCCTCCTCTTCTTTCACTGTAACATCCTCCTCCTCTTTCACTCTGAACGCGTCTTCCTCTTCTTTCACTGTAACATCCTCCTCCTCTTTCACTCTGAACGCGTCTTCCTCTTCTTTCACTGTAACATCCTCCTCCTCTTTCACTCTGAACGCGTCTTCCTCTTCTTTCACTGTAACGTCTTTCTCTTCTTCTTTCACGGTAACAGCTTCACCCTCTACTTGTTTTTGTATTGTAACATCCTCCTCTTCCTCCTCCTCTTTCACTAGAGCTTCTTTCTCCGTCCAGCAGACCTCCTCTTCTTTAGCAGGAGGAGAGTAGCTTAGTGAGCTCATGGTCGGGGATGTTAGCTAGCTAGGCTAGTGCTAACTTAACCAGCCAGCTAGCTGACCAATAACAACAACACCGTAAATATGAAATTAAATGGGATAACTAACTAGACGACAGAAGTGGGTTTAAAACACAGCGGCTAATATACACGAAAGCGTCTAAAGAGCTTTATTGGTTGGGCTATTTTGTCTAGCAAGCTACCGAGGTGTACTGACTAACTGTTGCTGCTGTTGAAAGAAGCGTCCCGTCCACTAGATTATACGTCACACTAGCAGCATAGCCTTAAAGTCCCACATCGCCATCTGCTGACTGGAGTGGGTAACGAAGTTGAGTAAAATGTAGATTTTATTTTCAGACAAAAAGTTAAAGGGTAGGAAGCATGAGTTTTTACTCACCAATGTAACAACACAGTGGCGTTTTAAAGACGTAATAACGTAGTTGTAGTCATAATCTGGTTACCTATAAGTTCAAACATTATTATGTTGTAGTGTCTGAAGGTCTATTGATTTGCTGATGTTTGCAAATGGTGTAATAGATGAACTTTACTCTGCTTTGCTGAAGCATTTGGAAAAGCATTGCTACATAGGTTTCTTGGAATAGAGGACATTTGGAGATATGTGAAAGCCGGGATTGGTTTATTAAAATCACGCCATACTATGTCACATAGGATATAAATACCGTGTCTTAAACAATGGACTGGGAGAGAGACAACATATTGGATCAACAGATTGGCCACTCTCCAGATATCTGCAGATGTCTGTAAATTGATACTGTGATCTTTGATACAATAAACCTTTATAATCAAAGTACAGTGTAAGCAGACTTCTTATCATCACGGCATTATCAGCAACGTTTGTCTTTTCACCACAATGTTTTTAAAGTAGAACATTACTATTTTTCATGCCCCTTAAAACATTTGTCTTTGGAGATTTATTTTGTAAATCTGTTAATACTCTGTAAATGCAACATTTAAAGTTTTGATTTCATGAGCCTGAAATAATAAATTTTCATACGCACAACATTTTTGTTTATATCCCTGTCAGTGAGCATTTCTCCTTTGCCAAGATAATCCATCCACTTGACAGGTGTGGCAAATCAAGAAGCCGATTAAACAGTATGATCATTACACAGGTGCACCCTGTGCTGGGGACAATAAAAGGCCACTTTAAAATGTGCAGTTTTGTCACATAACACAATGCCACAGATGTCTCAAGTTTTGAAGGAGCGTGCAATTGGCATGCTGACTGCAGGAATGTCCACCAGAGCTGTTACCAGCGAATCATCTTCAATTTAATGCTCTGAACTCCCCAATCTCCTGCATGTCCCTCTGAACTCCCCAATCTCCTGCATGTACCTCTGAACTCCCCAATCTCCTGCATGTCCCTCTGAACTCCCCAATCTCCTGCATGTTCTTCTGAACTCCCCAATCTCCTGCATGTCCCTCTGAACTCCCCAATCTCCTGCATGTACCTCTGAACTCCCCAATCTCCTGCATGTCCCTCTGAACTCCCCAATCTCCTGCATGTCCCTCTGAACTCCCCTCACTATTCACCTCCTTTTAGTCCAGTAACTTGACTTGGTTAACACACCTTTCACTTAAAGCACAAAGGTAAGGCTAGTCTGTTAAGGTGTCTGTAGGATAAACTATTTTATAAAACAAAACCAGCATTGTAAAACGGCAGCAAATTTAACAATGCTCAGAAATGGATTCAGTTGCATGGCAAGGTAGTTTTCCATGGTGTATTTGAGTCTTTCCATGTAATTAAACCACCATTGGCGAGATTGACCGGGGTTAGAGGAAGCAACAGATCTGGAGATGAAAATGACGAGGGTTTCAAGTTGATTTTTTGATTGGGTCCGAGGCGGCCGGAAACAAAAATGGTACCACCCTCCCGACCCAACGCTGAAATATGGAAGAGATACAACCAGGAGGGGCGTGGCCTAAACTAGTAACGGTCACAGCAAACTAACGCTCTTATTTAAATCAACACTGTTAAGGACAAGCATATTAATAATAATAATAATAATAATATGCCATTTAGCAGACGCTTTTATCCAAAGCGACTTACAGTCATGCGTGCATACATTTTTACATATGGGTGGTCCCGGGGATCAAACCTAGCTCTACCAATTGAGCTACAGAGGACCATTAAGGTTAGAATATTGCAGAGAACAATCTAATTATTAATGTTGTAGAAAATTGTCTTTGTCCTCAGTCAAACACAAAGAACTTTCAGAGTTTTTTTGTAGAATTAAGATAGACTTTATTACAATCAATATAGCCGAGGTGGTCTGCAGAGCATCTAACTTTCCACCTCTCAGCTCTCAGTTTATACAGTCAATTTACTTACATTTTAGCTTAATCCCTCCCTCTTTGGTTCCTCCACCACTGTCTCCAGTTTTCACCTCTTGACCGCTCCGCCCACTTCCTTAATGGCGGTATCTGACTTCCCTCCCTTCCAGTTCCGTGTCTGGAAACAATAGTGGTGGGACCAAGCCCTGTCATGCAAAAATAACAGAGCCATTTCCTGACTCCGTTCTTACCCCCTAATTGATTCCCAAACCTATCAATCGATACTTAAAACATGGCAGGTCCATAATCAATTTTCTCAAACATACACAAGCCTCCTCCCTCTGTACCACCCAGTCCAAACGCCCCCCGTCATGCTGTGATTAACCAGGTTTAGTCTGAACTCTGTTCAACCCTGGCTCTGTTCCAGGACTATGCTTAAGGAGAGAATGCACCTATTTGTAAGTCGCTCTGGATAAGAGCGTCTGCTAAATGACGTAAATGTAATGTAATGTAAATGAGAGAGGCGAAGGGCAGCAGTCTGGTTTCAGTCATTGATAAGGCAGGACAGCCGTGGATTAGAGAGGAGTAAGGAATTAGACCCGAAGACAGGTCAGATGAAAAGAGAAGTCGGAAGTTTACAGACACTTACAGGTGGGAGTCATTAAAACTCGTTGAGGTATGAAGACAGATGTCTATGTTATACTGTGTATATTTACTACTGTATGAGTTCTGTTGGTGTACTCTACCTGTATGTACTGGTATCTCAAATGGCATCCTATCCCCATAGAGCTCTGCTCAAAAAGTAGTGCACTATATAGGGAACAGGGAGCCATTTGAGACACACTATGTGTGTGTGTGTGTGTGTGTGTGTGTGTGTGTGTGTGTGTGTGTGTGTGTGTGTGTGTGTGTGTGTGTGTATGTACAGTTGAAGTCGGAAGTTTACATACACTTAGGTTGGAGTCATTAAAACTCGTTTTTCAACCACTCCACAAATGTCTTGTTAACAAACTATAGTTTTGGTAAGTCGGTTAGGACATCTACTTTGTGCATGACACAGGTCATTTTTCCAACAATTGTTTTACAGACTATTTCACTTATAATTCACTGTATCACAATTCCAGTGGGTCAGAAGTTTACATACACTAAGTTGACTGTGCCTTTAAACAGCTTGGAAAATTCCAGAAAATGATGTAATGGCTTTATAAGCTTCTGATAGGCTATTTGACACAATTTGAGTCAATTGGAGGTGTACCTGTGGATGTATTTCAAGGCCTACCTTCAAACTCAGTGCCTCTTTGCTTGACATCATGGGAAAATCAAAAGAAATCAGCCAAGACCTCAGAAAAAAAAATGTAGACCTCCACAAGTCTGGTTCATCCTTGGGAGCAATTTCCAAACGCCTGAAGGTACCACGTTCATCTGTACAAACAATAGTACGCAAGTATAAACACCATGGGACCACGCAGCCGTCATACCACTCAGGAAGGAGACGCGTTCTGTCTCTTAGAGATGAACATACTTTGGTGCGAAAGTGCAAATCAATCCCAGAACAACAGCAAAGGACCTTGTGGAAGATGCTGGAGGAAACAGGTACAAAAGTATCTATATCCACAGTAAAATGAGTCCTATATCGACATAACCTGAAAGGCCGCTCAGCAAGGAAGAAGCCACTGCTCCAAAACCGCCATAAAGCCAGACTACGGTTTGCAACTGCACATGGGGACAAAAGATCGTACTTTTTGGAGAAATGTCCTCTGGTCTGATGAAACAAAAATAGAACTGTTTGGCCATAATAACTATCGTTATGTTTGGAGGAAAAAGGGGGTCTTGCAAGCCGAAGAACACCATCCCAACCGTGAAGCACGGGGGTGGCAGCATCATGCTGTGGGGGGTGCTTTGCTGCAGGAGGGACTGGTGCACTTCACAAAATAGATGGCATCATGAGGAAGGAAAAGTATGTGGATATATTGAAGCAACATCTCAAGACAGCAGTCAGGAAGTTAAAGCTTGTCGCAAATGGGTCTTCCAAATGGACAATGACCCCAAGCATACTTCCAAAGTTGTGGCAAAATGGTTTAAGGACAACAAAGTCAAGGTATTGGAGTGGCCATCACAAAGCCCTGACCTCAATCCTATAGAACATTTGTGGGCAGAACTGAAAAAGTGTGTGCGAGCAAGGAGGCATACAAACCTGACTCCGTTACACCAGCTCTGTCAGGAGGAATGGGCCAAAATTCAACCAACTAATTGTGGGAAGCTTGTGGAAGGCTACCCCGAAACGTTTGACCCAAGTTAAACAATTTAAAGGCAATGCTACCAAATACTAATTGAGTGTATGTAAACTTCTGACCCACTGTGAATGTGATGAAAGAAATAAAAGCTGAAATAAATCATTCTCTCTACTTTTATTCTGACATTTTACATTCTTAAAATAAAGTGGTGATCCTAACTGACCTAAGACAGGGAATTTTTACTAGGATTAAATGTCAGGGAATTGTGAATCTGAGTTTAAATGTATTTGGCTAAGGTGTATGTAAACTTCCGACTTCAACTGTATACCAGGCAGGGCAGTAACTACACCAGTGAGAGGAACCAATTAAGTTCTTGCCTAGCAACAGAGATGTACCCATGTTTAACTCTGGCTCCGTGTTCGTCATGTTGTGATTAACATTTACATTTTCGTCATTTAGCAGACGCTCTTATCCAGAGCGACTTACAAATTGGTGCATTCACCTTATGATAGCCAGTGGGACAACCACTTTACAATATATAAAAAATTTAAAAATAACATCTCTTTTTTTTAGCTCCGTGTCCGTCATGTTGTGATTAACTATGTTTATCTGTAGTCTGAGTCTGAAGAGATGTAACTACTGTATGGTCCACTGAATAATTCCCATCTTATCCCCACTCTGGGACTTTATTGGTCCCACATCTTTACAAATGGATATAGTGACTAATATATGAATACAGGGATATGTAGTGACTAACATAAGAAGAACCATGTTGACGATATAAAGCACTAAGGTTATACTTTCAAACATTACCAATTCCAAAGGTAACAACAAATGTTTCTACTCAAAATAAAATATAAGTGTCAGTATCCAAACACATTAAAAATACACAACAATAATGCAGCTCTGTTTCAACCATAATATCTATTTAAGACAGTTGTCTTGCAATTGTATAAGCAATACATGAACTAGTGAATTATTTCCAATATTATTTCTTATAGTATAATTTATTAATGTTTACAAGGTCTAGTAATGCTTGCTCTCCATTTCGGACACTTCCCTAACAACAGACTTCTGAATCTAAGCAGAACCTGTTTACTTCCCTAACAACCGACTTCTGAATCTAAGCAGAACCTGTTTACTTCCCTAACAACCGACTTCTGAATCTAAGCAGAACCTGTTTACTTCCCTAACAACAGACTTCTGAATCTAAGCAGAACCTGTTTACTTCCCTAACCACAGACTTCTGAATCTAAGCAGAACCTGTTTACTTCCTAACCACAGACTTCTGAATCTAAGCAGAACCAACTGATGTCTGATACCACATCATATAGTCTATTATTATTACAACCAACTGATGTCTGATACCACATCATATAGTCTATTATTATTATTACAACCAACTGATGTCTGATACCACATCATATAGTCTATTATTATTATTACAACCAACTGATGTCTGATACCACATCATATAGTCCATTATTATTACAACCAACTGATGTCTGATACCACATCATATAGTCTATTATTATTACAACCAACTGATGTCTGATACCACATCATATAGTCTATTATTATTACAACCAACTGATGTCTGATACCACATCATATAGTCTATTATTATTATTATTATTATTACAACCAACTGATGTCTGATACCACATCATATAGTCCATTATTATTACAACCAACTGATGTCTGATACCACATCATATAGTCTATTATTATTATTACAACCAACTGATGTCTGATACCACATCATATAGTCTATTATTATTATTATTATTATTATTATTATAATAATCTGATTTTAAATCAAGATCTGGTTTTGGTATTTTCCATTTAAATGTACGCAGCCTGTTGTCAAAAATTGATGGAGTTAGGATTTGGGCTAAATCAACTGATGCTGATGTAATTGTGTTTTCTGAAACCTGGCTCAGCAAGTCTATTTTTGATAAGGATATTTGTATAAGTGGTTACAATGTTTATCGTGCAGATCGGGTTAAGAAAGGTGGGGGGTGTGGCTATATATGTCAAATCTAAATTCCATGTAAGTGTGGCAAAGTCTGAAACTATTTGTAAACAGTTGGAATTTCTTGCTTTGAATATTGAGGTTTCAAAGGGCCTCTCTATAACTGTGATTGGCTGTTATAGACCCCCTCTGCTCTTGGTGATGCATTTTCTTCTTTGACGCACCTTTATGTCTAAACTTCTTTACAGTGAAATGATCTTGATTGGTGATCTCAACTGGTGTTGGTTAAAGCCGGTGTCTGATGATTTAAAAATGTTTTGTAATTCTATGAATCTTACCCAGTTGATTAATTCACCCACTCGCCCAAATCTTAAATGCCCTGATAAATCTACCCTGATTGATTTGATATTGACAAATGTTCCACATAAATATTCTGCGGTTGGTGTTTTTTGTAATGATTTAAGTGACCATTGTGCTGTTGTTGCTGTTAGAAATACTAAGGTTCCAAAGACAAATCCACGTTTTATTCGTAAGAGAAATTTGAAGTGTTTTAATGAGCAGGCTTTCTTTCATGATTTGTTTTATTTGACTGGAGCAAGATTGAGCTTATCCCTGATGTGGAAACTGCCTGGATATTCTTTCATGATGGTTTTTTCCAAATAGTAAACAAACATGCACCATTCCGCAGGTTCAGGGTTAAAGGGCGGGATAATCCATGGTTTTCTTCTGAGCTGTCTTGTATTATTCACGACCGTAATCTAGCCTGGGCTAAAGCAAGGAAATCTTGTTCTGATGCTGATTGGCTTATTTTTTAGGCAGTTAAGAAACAAGTGTTCTTTTCTTCTCAGGAAGGCCAAGTCTGAATATTTTATGTCTGTTACCACTGATAACCTGAATGACCCTAGAAAGTTTTGGAATGCTATTAAGTCTATGTCTGGTAACAGTAATGTTAATGAATTACCGTCATGTGTTTTGAAGGACTCTGTTGCTATATATGACAAAACTGAAATGCTGAATTGTTTCAATGAGCACTTTGTATCATCTGGTAGGCTGTTTGATTCAGTGTCCTCTGTCTCTGTACAACCCTGTGTGGATGAACAAGTGTCCTCTGTCTCTGTACAACCCTGTGTGGATGAACCAGTGAGAGCTGGTCAAACTTTTAGCTTTCTGCCATTCTCAATGCAGGTGGTACATAAAGCCCTGAAATCCTTAGATCAAAGAAAGCCTGCAGGTCCTGATCTTTTGGATCCCTGCTTTTTAAATCTGGCAGCTGATTTCATAGCTGAACCACTTACATATCTGTTCAATCTTACCCTGGAATGTAATGAAATTCCAAAGATCTGGAAATCAGCATTTGTCCTACCACTTTTAAAAGGGGGAGATCCAACTCTTTTAAATAATTATAGGCCAATCTCAAAGCTGTCACCCCTGGTGAAAATACTTGAAACCCTTGTAAGTGAACAGCTAAAATAGTTTTTATTTACTAACTCTATTTTATCAATGTATCAATCGGGCTTCAGGAAGAAGCATAGCACAATTACAGCAGCCATGAAGGTTTTAAATGATATCACTGAAGCCCTTTGACAAAAAACAGCACTGTGTCTCTCTTTTTATTGATCTCTCTAAGGCTTTTGATACAGTTGATCATGCTATACTAAGGCAGAGATTGTTGAGTGTAGGTCTTTCGGAGCATGCAGTTGCATGGTTTGCTAACTATCTGTCTGATAGAACTCAGTGCACTCAATTTGATGGGCTTATGTCTGTTAAATTGTCTGTCCTGAATGGTGTGCCCCAGGGCTCTGTATCTTGGTCCTCTCTTATTCACTATTTATATTAATGATTTAGACAAAAATTTCCAAAATGCACAACTTCATTTTTATGCTGATGATACTGTTATTTACTGTTGTGCCTCATCTCTTACAAAAGCTTTCCAGAACTTGCAAACTGCTTTTTTATACTGTTCAACATACCTTGTGTCAATTGAAGCTTATTCTCAATACTGACAAAACTAAACTAATGGTGTTTTCTAATGCAAGAAATAGACCTCTGAACCTTTCACCTGTTACTACCTGTCAGGGCAAGGAGATTGAGGTTGTAACCTCACATAAATATCTTGGAATTCTAATTGATGACGGCCTCTCTTTTAAATTGCATATTCAACAACTGACAAAAAAATTGAAGCTGAAATTGGGATTTTATTTTAGGAATAAGGCCTGTTTTTCTTTTGAAGCCAGAAGGAGGCTAGTATCAGCTACATTTATGCCTTTACTAGACTATGGGGATATTTTATATATGAATGCTTCCGCTCAGTGTTTGAGATCAATTGACACTCTTTACCATGGTACTTTGAGATTTATTTTAAACTGCAAAACCCTTACGCACCACTGCACTTTGTATACCAGGGTTGGCTGGCCTTCTCTAGTCACTCGTAGGCTCAGTCACTGGTATACTTTTATTTACAAAGCCATTTTGGGTTTACTACCTTTTATTTGGGCATTTTTATTGTTCAGAAATGTGGTGGGTACTCTCTTCGTTCACTGGACTTTATCCTGCTAACTGTTCCAAATGTCCGAACTGAATTTGGTAAAAGGTCTTTTATGTACTCTGCGCCATCGTCTTGGAACACCTTACAAAATAATTTTAAACTGGAAGAACTTGTCCCGATTGGTGTTTTTAAATCTCTGATGAAGGATTTTGAGGCTGATTCCCTGACCTGTCAATGTTTTTAATTTGCTGTTTTTGATATTGTTATACTCTTGTGAATTCATGAATGGTTTTTACTAGATTACTTGTAGTTTTTCATGTTGTCTGTCTGTAATTTTTTGTAATGACTTGGTGCTGCCTATCTTGGCCAGGACGCTCTTGAAAAAGAGATTTTAAATCTCAATGAGCCCTTCCTGGTTAAATAAAGGTTAAATAAAATAAATAAAATTATTATTATTATAACCAACTGATGTCTGATACCACATCATATAGTATATTATTATTATTATTATTATTATTATTATTATAACCAACTGATGTCTGATACCACATCATATAGTCTATTATTATACAACCAACTGATGTCTGATACCACATCATATAGTCTATTATTACTACAACCAACTGATGTCTGATACCACATCATATAGTCTATTATTATTATTACAACCAACTGATGTCTGATGCCACATCATATAGTCTATTATTATTACAACCAACTGATGTCTGATACCACATCATATAGTCTATTATTATTATTACAACCAACTGATGTCTGATACCACATCATATAGTCTATTATTATTATTACAACCAACTGATGTCTGATACCACATCATATAGTCTATTATTATTATTACAACCAACTGATGTCTGATACCACATCATATAGTCTATTATTATTACAACCAACTGATGTCTGATTCCACATCATATAGTCTATTATTATTACAACCAACTGATGTCTGATACCACATCATATAGTCTATTATTATTATTACAACCAACTGATGTCTGATACCACATCATATAGTCTATTATTATTATTATTATTATTATTATTATTATTATAACCAACTGATGTCTGATACCACATCATATAGTCTATTATTATTACAACCAACTGATGTCTGATACCACATCATATAGTCTATTATTATTATTACAACCAACTGATGTCTGATACAACATCATATAGTATATTATTATTATTACAACCAACTGATGTCTGATACCACATCATATAGTATATTATTATTATTACAACCAACTGATGTCTGATACCACATCATATAGTCTATTATTATTATTACAACCAACTGATGTCTGATACCACATCATATAGTCTATTATTATTATTACAACCAACTGATGTCTAATACCACATCATATAGTCTATTATTATTACAACCAACTGATGTCTGATACCACATCACATAGTCTATTATTATTACAACCAACTGATGTCTGATACCACATCACTATAGTCTATTATTATACAACCAACTGGTGTCTGATACCACATCAAATAGTCTACTATTATTAACAACCAACTGATGTCTGATACCACATCATATAGTCTATTATTATTATTACAACCAACTGATGTCTGATACCACATCATATAGTCTATTATTATTATTACAACCAACTGATGTCTGATACCACATCATATACAGTGGGGGGGGAAAAGTATTTAGTCAGCCACCAATTGTGCAAGTTCCCCACTTAAAAACATGAGAGAGGCCTTTAATTTTCATCATAGGTACACGTCAACTATGACTGACAAAATGAGGAAAAAAAATCCAGAAAATCACATTGTAGGATTTTTAATGAATTTATTTGCAAATTATGGTGGAAAATAAGTATTTGGTCAATAACAAAAGTTTCTCAATACTTTGTTATATACCCTTTGTTGGCAATGACACAGGTCAAACGTTTTCTGTAACTATTCACAAGGTTTTTACACACTGTTGCTGGTATTTTGGCCCATTCCTCCATGCAGATCTCCTCTAGAGCAGTGATGTTTTGGGGCTGTCGCTGGGCAACACGGACTTTCAACTCCCTCCAAAGATTTTCTAGGGGGTTGAGATCTGAGACTGCTAGGCCACTCCAGGACCTTGAAATGCTTCTTATGAAGCCACTCCTTCGTTGCCCGGGCGGTGTTTTGGGATCATTGTCATGGTGAAAGACCCAGCCACGTTTCATCTTCAATGCCCTTGCTGATGGAAGAGGTTTTCACTCAAAATCTCACAATACATGGCCCCATTAATTATTTCCTTTATACGGATCAGTCGTCCCTGGTCCCTTTGCAGAAAAACAGCCCCAAGCATGATGTTTCCACCCCCCATGCTTCACAGTAGGTATGGTGTTCTTTGGATGCAACTCAGCATTCTTTGTCCTCCAAACACGACTGGTTGAGTTTTTACCAAAAAAGATCTATTTTGGTTTCATCTGACCATATGACATTCTCCCAATCCTCTTCTGGATCATCCAAATGCACTCTAGCAAACTTCAGACGGGCCTGGACATGTACTGGCTAAAGCAGGGGGACACGTCTCGCACTGCAGGATTTGAGTCCCTGGCGGCGTAGTGTGTTACTGATGGTAGGCTTTGTTACTTTGGTCCCAGCTCTCTGCAGGTCATTCACTAGGTCCCCCCGTGTGGTTCTGGGATTTTTGCTCACCGTTCTTGTGATCATTTTGACCCCCACGGGTGAGATCTTGCGTGGAGACCCAGATCGAGGAGATTATCAGTGGTCTTGTATGTCTTCCATTTCCTAATAATTGCTCCCACAGTTGATTTCTTCAAACCAAGCTGCTTACCTATTGCAGATTCAGTCTTCCCAGCCTGGTGCAGGTCTACAATTTTGTTTCTGGTGTCCTTTGACAGCTCTTTGGTCTTGGCCATAGTGGAGTTTGGAGTGTGACTGTTTGAGGTTGTGGACAGGTGTCTTTTATACTGATAACAAGTTCAAACAGGTGCCATTAATACAGGTAACAGTGGAGGACACAGGAGCCTCTTAAAGAAGAAGTTACAGGTCTGTGAGAGCCAAAATCTTGCTTGTTTGTAGGTGACCAAATACTTATTTTCCAACATAATTTGCAAATAAATTCATTAAAATCCTACAGTGTGATCCTCAATTTGTCTGTCATAGTTGACGTGTTACCTATGATGAAAATGACAGGCCTCTCTCATCTTTTTAAGTGGGAGAACTTGCACAATTGGTGGCTGACCAAATACTTTTTTCCCCCACTGTATGGTCTCTTTGTCTCGGGACCTTCTTCCGTCACTAGGGGTCTCCGGATCAGGCAGAGTCCTCTCAATCCATCGACATCGGTCTGCGGAGAGTGTCCTTCTGGCAGCGTACCAATAGGGAAGCTGGGAGTCACTACTGCAAAGACACACGACAAAGACAGACACAAAAGAAAACAATGCTACACAATGGCGGGGCCATCTTCCTCTTCTGGGGTTGGAACTCTCCTACAGTGGGACACATGGATCCAGGTATCTGTCGCTGCTACTTTCACCGTCATCGAGGTAGCCAGCAACACCTGGTTCGGGCCCCTCCACCTAGGGTCTTTCCAGCTCTTTCTTCTGTAGTCTTTTACCGCCACAAAGTTTCCGGGGTGCAGACATGCTCAGATCCTCCTGCTCGGTTAGGCAGAGAAGCCTTCACCCATGAGAAGAGAGTCTTAAGAACATTGTTAAGTGAGACACAGTATGCTACTACTGTACCATGTCTTCTCATCAGTCAGGAGAAGCCTGAGATTAGGAAGTCCACATTCTTGCAGCAGTCCACTAGTTTCAGAGACAGGTCCCCTTTGTACTTTGTCTCCGGCCACAAATACATTTGCACATAAACATTCCATCTAACTCATAACACATTAATTACTACTGCTCATATTCTTATACAATTTGCATATTTACCAAAGGCCCAGGGGACTGGTAATTCCCCCTTTGGACACATGACTCACATCGTGATTCACCATGCACCCAAAAACAAACAACAACATTGCCTGTGAAACCAAAATAACCAATGAACTTAGAATGACAACCCTTGATAACGTCTTACCTTAATTGCATACCATAAGGTAATTCAAGGAAATAGTCAAATTGACTAGCGACAAAATGTGCTGTCCATAATGAAATAGGCTAAAGATAACTTAAGTTAATAATTTAGCAGGACCCTCTTGAATTCATCCGTATATCACTACATTCTAGAGCAGTGAGTGAACGCCCTATAATGTTGTTAGCTAGCATCTAATGTTAGCAAGCTAGTAAGTAACTCAGCTAGCAAGAAAATAAGCAGATAGTAAGCTATCCAACTTAATAAGATGAACTTAATAAGATGATGAAACCGTTAGGCTAGCAAAACCACACAAGCTACTAGCTAGCAAGCTAACATTAGCAACTTGCATTAACGTTAATTGTCCTAAAACATTGCAGTGAAAAAACGCCAGCTGAGTTAGCGTGTAATTCATCGTTGAGTTTACTTCGCTAGTGTCCTGAGCACTCTCTCTCTCTCTGTTAGCAACATTAATTGCATTCAATTATCTTCCACTCTGCTCACCTCCCTCTCTCTACTCAGCCTAACTACGCTCCACCTGCCCTGCTCTGCTCTTGTTCCTGGCCAGCTGCACTGCATTTCCCACTCACCATCCTCACCTTGCCTCACTCTGTTCTAATTACTCTGCCAGCTGAACTGCATTTCCCCACTACCTCTCCCAGTATATCAAGCCCTGGTTTTCAGCCAAGCCCTGTCAGATCGTCTTCAAACCCCGGACCAGTAACCTGCCTGTCTGCGCTCTGACTCCTGTTTGTGATACCGATCCTTTCTTGACTGCCTCCTTGTTCTACTGCCCCCGTCTATCCCAACCTGCCTTCTGACCTCGACTACTCTCCGATCTTCAGCCCCTCCGTAACTCGTTTCTGCCTTCTGTCTCTCACCACGATGTTTGCCCAGCCCTGATCTGTGCACTTCTGCCTGCCATTCATATTGCTGTTGTGTGTGTGTTTCCCCAGGTCTCCGACCACCAGATGGCGTGCCCAGACGTTTCACCACCCTCAGCCCGATACGCCGCTCCATCACTGGGGAACACACACACTAAGCACTTGGACTGGACACCCCCGGACATTTGGTGACCCCCGGAGCACAGGTACCCACAGGAGGACCCTGAAAGACCCCTGACACCCCTGGGACTCCTCTTCCCGCCTGTAACCTTGAATAAAGAACTCTGAATTTGAACTTGCGCTCTTGGGTCCTCTTCTGTTCGTGACAGAACGATCTGACCATCATGGACCCAGCGCACTCCCTGACCACGATGGAGGAAGAGCCAGAGAGGACTGCCCTACACGACTGGAACGCTCTGAGGGAGACATAAATCGGATGGCTGGCGACATCGCTTCCCCTTCTCCAGCTATTCAACCACAGCAACAACAGTTCCAACTGCAGCAACAACAGCCTAGCCCAAGCCCTGCAACTACTCTCAAGCCCGGCTACTCCACCTGCACCCCCTGGTCCTTTTGTTCCTGTACCACCGATACTCCTTCATCCCTCCGCTGGAGGTCCCAATGCTGCAGGCCCGGCAGTGCTGCCACCAGATCCCCACGCTCCTGAACCAAGGATTGGGAACCCGAACGTTTTGATGGCAACCAGAAGCAAGTAAGACCATTCTTGAGCAGCTGCCGAATCCAGTTTGCACTACAGCCCAGGACTTTCTCAACAGAGGGACCAAGGTGGGGTATGTCATCACACATCTCACCGGTCGAGCTCGGTTTGTGGGGAAAGCGCGGAATCGACCGCAAACCCCAGCCTGTGCCTCCTTCAGTGCCTTTGAGGAGGAGATGTTAAGGTCTTTGACCTAGGCTCGCCAACAGCCGGCGTCACAAGCTCTGCTCACCATCCGTCAGGGCAATCGGACAGTGGCAGACTTCTCCATTGACTTTCGTACCCTGGCCAGTCAAAGCTCGTTTAACCCAGAGGCACTGGTGCAAGCCTTCCTCCATAGCCTGGCGGACTATATCGGGCGAGCTTGTTTCCCATGACCCGCCCTCAACGCTTGATGCCGCCATTGACCTTGCGTTCGCATTGACCGCCGTATACAGACCCGGAGGAGGGAGAAGGGCCGTCTCAGTCAACCTGCCATCCGTACTCGGGCCGATACCGCTTCTGTCCAGCCCCCTGCCTGTCAAGTCCCCTAGCCAACTCAATCAGCCTGAGCCCATGGAGATTGGCCGTGCCTCTCTGACTCCCGACGTCGGCGCCGTCTAAGCTCCAACCTTTGCCTCTACTGTGGTGGCGAGGAATCACCGTGTCGCTACTTGTCCGGCAAAAGCCGCAGCTCACCAGGTGTAGGGGAGATCCGGGTGAGCTCAACAAGCCTTCAGTCTCCCCTCCATCCGAAAGACCCTGCTTCATCTCCGCCTTCAGCTTTCTGACAAGACTCATACATTGGCCGCCCTTGTGGATTCCGGGCCGAAGCAAACATCATGGACCCTGAGCTTGCACAGCAACTGGGCGTGAACCATCATCAACTGACACAACCCATTCCTGCACGAACCCTGGATGGGCATCATCTTGGCACTGTCACTCATATCTCCGCCCCTGTGACAATCCTGCTGTCAGAAACCACCAGGAGTCCATCCAGTTTCACCTCCTACACTCACCTGGCCAACCACTCATTCTTGGATACCCGTGGCTCCGTCGGCACAACCCCACATCGACTGGGAGACAGGAACAGTCCGTGAGTGGGGAAGGGTTGTCACCAGACCTGTTTAAGGGGGCCACCCTGCCCGTTCACCGGGGAAGGATCTAGCGCTACCTCCGACATATCCAATGTTCCGGCCTGTTACCACAGCCTGAAAGAGGTGTTCAACAAATCCAAGGCGACATCTCTACCCCCACACAGACCCTATGACTGCGGATTGATCTCTGCCTGCCACAGCCACCTCCCAAGGGTCGTCTGTATTCACTGTCAGCCCCGGAAAGAAAGGCCATGGAGGACTACATTAATGACTCTCTTGCCTCCGGGATAATTAGACCGTCGTCTTCCCCCGCAGGAGCCGGGATTCTTCTTTGTCGGCAAGAAGGACGGTTCTCTTCGTCCATGCATAGATTACCGGGGGTCTGAACGACATCACGTTAAGAATCGCTACCACCTGCCCTTACTTTCGTCTGCCTTCGAACTGCTGCAGGGAGCCACTGTATTCTACTAAGCTGGACCTTCGCAATGCCTACCATCTGGTGCGGATGAGGGAGGGAGGCGAATGGAAGACAGCGTTCAACACACCAACCGCCACTATGAATATCTCGTCTGCCCTTCGGCCTCACCAATGCCCCAGCAGTTTTTTCCAAGCCCTAGTGAATGATATCCTCAGGGCATGCTAAATCGTTCGTATTTTGTCCTTGGCGATATTTTAATATTCTCAAAGACTCTGTAGAACACACGCACCACGTCCGGTTGGTCCTGCGCGCCTGCTGGAGAACTCTCTTTTCGTGAAGGCAGAGAAGTGCGAGTTCCATGCCAAGACCGTTTCATTCCTGGGGTATGTGGTGACCGGGGGCAGCATTCAGATGGATCTCACGAAGGTGTCGGCTGTCACTTCCTGGCCAGTTCTGAGTCTCGGAAGAAGTTGCAACAGTTCCTGGGCTTTGCCAACTTTTATGGAGATTCATCAGAAACTATAGCACAGTGGCTGCACCCCCTCACGGCGCTAACCAGCACTAAACAACCGTACCAATGGACATCAGCTGCTGATAAGGCCTTCAATATCCTCAAGACATGTTTCCCTTCTGCTCCCATCCTCCAGATGCCAGATGCAGCAAGGCAGTTTGTGGTGGAGGTAGATGCTTCGGACGTGGGAGTGGGTGCAGTGCTTTCTCAAAGAGCAGCTGAGGATGGCAAGATGCACCCCTGTGCCTTCTACTCCCGTCGGCTAACCCCTGCCGAATGCAACTCACGACATTGGGAACCGCGAGCTGTTGGCTGTCAAGCTGCCTGAGAATGGCGCACTGGTTAGAGGGGTCAAAGGAACCATTCGTAGGTGTGGACAGACCACAAGAACCTGGAGTATATCCAAACAGCCAGAGGCTACTCCCTAACAGCGGTGGTCTCTGTTCTTTACGCGCTTCATTTCACGCTCTCCTACCGCCCGGGATCTCGCAACATCAAACCTGATGCTCTTTCCCGGATGTTTCAGAAGGATCGAGACCACCCCATGACAGCTCCCATTCTTCCCAGCCACTTGGTCGTCGGCCCTCACCTGGGAGATCGAGAAGCAGGTCATGGAGGCTCTTCGGGACCAGCCAGGTCCAAGCACCAGCGCCCCCAACCGTCTGTTTGTTCCAGCAAATCTCAGGTCACCTGTGATTCAGTAGGGGCCACGAATCCCGTCTGGCCTGTCATCCCGGCATCACTCGCACCCTTCATCTGGTCCCGCTCTGGTGGCGGGGGGATGAGACGGGATGTCCGAGATTCATCCGAGCTTGTCCCACTTGTAACCAAACAAGACTCAACCAGCCTCCTGCTGGGTTGCTGCAACCCCTACTCATACCCAAGAGGCCCTGGTCCCACGTTTCACTGGACTTTGTTACGGGCCTTCCGCCCTCTGACGGACCACAGTCATCCTTACCATTGTTGACCCTTTTAGTAAGATGACCCACTTCGTGCCCCCTTCCCAAACTACCCTCTCCTAAAGAGACCTCCCAGGTGGTCCTGGAACATGTGTTTCGTATCCATGGCCTACCCCAGGATATAGTGTCAGACCGGGGCCCCGCAATTCTCCAACCTTTTGGAAGGAGTTCTGTCATCTCCTTGGGGCCACCGCCAGCCTATCGTCTGATTCCACCCCATGATCAACGGCCAGACTGGCATGAACCAGGAGCTGGAGAAGGCACTGAGGTGTGTGGCTTCCCAAAATCCCGGGCCTGGGCTCAACACCTGCTCTGGGTGGAATATGCCCATAATTCACTCACCGTTCCTCCACCGGGCTCTCCCCCTTTCAGTGTGTCTCCGGGTATCAACCTCCACTGTTTGCCAGCCAGGAGGCGGATGCCACCTGTCCGTCTCTCTTGCCGCTGCCGCCGCTGCCGACTTGGGCCCAGGCTCGCGACTGTGCTCCTGAAGTCTGGAACCAGCTACGCCGTCGGTGCCAACCCGACGGAGGAACTAGCACCTACTTACCGGGTTGGTCAGAAGGTCTGGCTGTCTGCCCGGGATCTGCCGCTGCGGGTTGTATCACGGAGCTGGCCCCTCGCTTCATTGGTCCTTTTCCTGTGCAGAAAGTCATCAGTCCAACGGCGGTCCGACTTCAGTTGCCCGCTTCCGTGCGGTCCACCCACCTTCCACGTCTCCAAGGTCAAGCCGGTCCATGAAAGTCCCCCTGGTCCCTGCAGCTCCGGCGCCACCCTCCTCCAGCGCCTTCGTAGATGGCGGTCCTGTCTTCACCGTCCGGCGGCTGCTCCGCTCTAGGCGGGGGTAGGGGTCTCCAGTACCTCGTTGATTGGGAGGGATATGGTCCAGAGGAGAGGACCTGGATCCCGGCCAGGGGAGGATAGTGGACCGGACCCTTATCACTGACTTCCACCGACTACATCTGATCAGCCTGCAATCCGTTGGGGCGTCCAAGAGGGGGTTCCTAGCCGTCCGCCCGCCTGCTCCTGTCTCAGTGCCTGTCCTGTCTCCCGACCGTGACCCTCCAGCTCCTTCTGAGGATGAGGATTCACTCGGACCGCTCGGAGAGTTCTGACCCGCCGCCTGCTCCCCTCCACCCCCTCCCGGCATGATGTTGTTCTTGGGACTTCTGGGGCCGTCCCTTGGAGAGTCCTGTCATGAGCACTCTCTCTCTCTGGTAGCAACATTAATTGCATTCAATTATCTTCCACTCACCTGCTCACCTCCCTCTCTCTACTTCCCAGCCTAACTAGCTCCACCTGCCCTGCTCTGCTCTTTTACCTGGCCAGCTGCACTGCATTTCCCACTCACCATCCTCACCTTGCCTCACTCTGTTCTAATTACTCTGCCAGCTGAACTGCATTTCCCCACTACCTCTCCCAGTATATCAAGCCCTGGTTTTCAGCCAAGCCCTGTCAGATCGTCTTCAAACCCGGACCAGTAACCTGCCTGTCTGCGCTCTGACTCCTGTTTGTGATACCGATCCTTTCTTGACTGCCTCCTTGTTCTACTGCCCCGTCTATCCCAACCTGCCTTCTGGACCTCGACTACTCTCCGATCTTCAGCCCCCTCCGGTAACTCGTTCTCTGCCTTCTGTCTCTCACCACGATATTTGCCCAGCCTGATCTTACTTCTCCTCCATTCATTTCTGTTGTGTGCTGTATGTTCCCCCAGTCTCCGACCACCAGATGAGCGTGCCCAGAGCGTTTCCACCACCCTCCCATCTCTTCGCTCCATCACTAACCCACACTACGCACTTGACTAACACCCCCCCCCGGAGCACAGGTACCCCACAGGGCCCTGAAACCCTACACCCCTAGACTCCTCTTCCCGCCTGCTAACTTAATAAAACTCTGAATTTACTTGCGCTCTTGGTCCTCTTCTGTTCGTGACACTTTTATTACTGTTTAATTTAAATATTAAAAATCATAAGTTATAAAATTTGCATTCGCTATATTAGTCTGATATATTAACAAGATGAAACCTATTTACTTGAACACCAAGCTGAGTCCTAACAAATCATGGTGGTTTCTCAAACATATTCCCAAATTACTTGTTCATATAATATCATGCTAATATATTTTAAAAATACTCTATTGAAAATAACAATTAACATCTTTTCAATTCCAATCTGGATTGCATGAACAGATATAAAACTAAAAACTGAAAACATTTTCAAATGCATTGTTTAATTTTTTAAAATAAAATTAGGTCCATCTCCAGCAGGTTTTTCACGCCGACCCGGCATAATCGCTCTCCATGATTCCGAATCCGCCTTGGTCTCCATCTGACTAAAAATTTGCCATTGTTATTTCGATATTTCAAAACGTTCAGTGATAAATACAAACAATGAAATTATTTAGTTCCAAAAAACTTCCATTTTTCTTCTATTACCACATTCGAGGGGGATGGTTGGTAACTTCCTGTTGATGACATTGGGCTTTCCGGATTCTTCTGTGAGGATTGCCCCTATTTATATTGCAATTTTCCAGCGCTTTACTGTGTTTGATTTGAACATAGTTTAAGCAATCAAGTCATGAATTATTACTTGCAATGCTAATAATACTAATTTTCAAACCACACACAATTTCACCCATAATACGTATCAACACTTTTTGTCGCATCCTCTTTAACAAAAGAAATCTAACAGTTAGTATTTCCTATAAAATATAGCCTATTATATAAAACAAATGAAAAATTATTTTTAAAATTCATTATTATATTTTACATTTTCATTATCAACTCTTATCCCAAGTACTTACTTTACATTCACTATACATCAGCCTTCTATGTATATATATATATTTTTTTGGGAGATTAGGGTAAAAGGGGTAGAATGATTACTTTATCCTATCCCAGGTATTCCCTTAAAGCGGTGGGGTTTCAAGTGTCTCCCGGAAGGTGGTGAGTGACTCTGCTGTCCTGGGCATCTGGGAGCTTGTTCCCACCATTGGGGTACCAAGGGCAGTGAACAATTTGACAAGCTGAAGCGCAATAATCCAAAAACTTCCGGTTAATTTAGGCCAGAGGTGGATATCAAGGCATATCCTTTTGTTAGGGTCTATCCCTGAAGGTGCGGAAGGGTACCATTTCCCTCACAGTCAGCGAGCTGACGCGCCATGGTATTGCTTGGCAGATGCGAGCTTCCAGGCTGGAAGCCAGTGGAGTGTGCGGAGGCCGGGTCTGAGAGAACTTGGGAAGGTTGAATACCCAGGCCAACTGCGGCATTCTGGATGAGTTGTAGGTTTTAATGGCACGACAGGCCCCACCAGCCCAGATTCACTATCTTTATTCTTTTTTGCATTGTTCCTCGTGTGTAGCTTATTTTTGTTTCAAATTGGCAAAATAATCAAATCATTATCCAAATTACTAACATGCCACCTCAGACCGTACGCCCAAGTTGAATTTGTCAGAAATTTGTTGATCGCACACAGAGTTAAATATCAAAATAATCTAATATTTCCAATTCTAATTTTGATATCTATATTTATTATTTTTTGGACTCTTAACATTTATCAATGTTCACTTCTGTTCTCTTTTTCCTGGATATTCACATTGGGTTGTTATTTTACCCTAGAAATACACCAAGGTCACTCTACTCTGACAATTAATCAACGATAATTAAAGTTTTATTATTTAGTAATCTCTCTCCTCCTTCAGGCTTCTTCTTCTTCTTTGACTTTACTACTGGCTGATGCACCTTTATGGTTTAACGGGCGTCTCGTGGCCAGCAAAAGATAAAACTCCGTTCGGACCAAACCCCCACACTACCCCCAGACCAATCCTGATGGTTGGAATACAGTCTTTGATTCTTTCATGTACTTTAAAAAAAAAAAAAAAAAAAAATTTATTTTGGTCTTTTCTCCTCTAATTCGTTTGATTAAGGTTCTCCACGTTTTGATAGATCTAACCAGTCATTGTAATGTAGTATATTGGGCCCCGTCTATACCAGTCATTGTAATGTAGTATATTGTGGCCATCTATACCAGTCATTGTAATGTAGTATATTGGGCCCGTCTATACCAGTCATTGTAATGTAGTATATTGTGGCCATCTATACCAGTCATTGTAATGTAGTATATTGTGGCCGTCTATACCAGTCATTGTAATGTAGTATATTGTGGCCGTCTATACCAGTCATTGTAATGTAGTATATTGTGGCCATCTATACCAGTCATTGTAATGTAGTATATTGTGCCCATCTATACCAGTCATTGTTTAGCTCCTCCTTCCATTCCCTTCCTTCTGCTTCTGCTGGGGCTCTAACATGTAAGGGGTTTAGTGAACTTTCCCAAGGAATAACTACTTCGGCAACACTGCCCCCTGGACACGTAGTATTTGTTAAGTACTACATCAAATTGTTTATCTAAGTCTTGGGCTGTTATTCTTATGTCTATGGTCCACCTGTCGTTCCTTTTATTAGGTCACAGTTACCCATGATCCACCTCTCGTTCCTTTTATTGTCCTGAGGTCACAGTTACCCATGATCGACCTGTCGTTCCTTTTATTATCCTGAGGTCACAGTTACCCATGATCCACCTGTCGTTCCTTGTATTATCCTGAGGTCACAGTTACCCATGATCCACCTGTCGTTCCTTTTATTATCCTGAGGTCACAGTTACCCATGATCCACCTGTCATTCCTTTTATTATCCTGAGGTCACAGTTACCCATGATCCACCTGTCGTTTTCCTTTTATTATCCTGAGGTCACAGTTACCCATGATCCACCTGTCATTCCTTTTATTATCCTGAGGTCACAGTTACCCATGATCCACCTGTCGTTCTATTATTAGGTCACAGTTACCCATGATCCACCTGCCGTTCCTTTTACTATCCTGAGGTCACAGTTACCCATGATCCACCTGTCGTTCCTTTTCTTATTATCCTGAGGTCACAGTTACCCATGATCCCACCTGTCGTTCCTTTTACTATCCTGAGGTCACAGTTACCCATGATCCACCTTTGTTCCTTTTATTATCCTGAGGTCACAGTTACCCATGATCCACCTGTCGTTCCTTTTATTATCCTGAGGTCACAGTTACCCATGATCCACCTGTCGTTCCTTTTACTATACTGAGGTCACAGTTACCCAACGCAATTTCCCCATAATCCTTGTGCTGGTTCCAATAATGATTTGACCCTCGTACTTTAATAGCGATCCCTTTCTGTACTTCAGTTGTGGTTCCTGCTTGTGCAAGAATATACATTCCAATCCTGTCTGTTTCTCTTCTCTGTCTTTTTCTTGTGCTCTTTACTATTGTCAGTATGCCATTTTCCTTACTCAACTGTTCTGGTTTCCAATTTCTGTTAGGGGACTAGTCAAGGGTAGAGAAATCAATGGTGGGGAAATCTGGTGAGTCTTGGTGGTCTTGTGGGATCTTGGAGGCCTTGTAGGATCTTGGGAGGTCTTGTAGGATCTTGGAGGTCTTGTGGGATCTTGGAGGTCTTGTAGGATCTTGAGGTTACGTAGTATTTATAAGGTCCCTCTGAATGGGGGGAGCAGCATTTATTTTTCAACTGGAAACAATGAGCCCAATCAGTCCTCCATGACAACAACATCATAAGCAACAGAATGGGGCTATTCAATCCTTCGTTTTTTTGAGTTATGCTCAGGAGAAACAATTTGTCTAATCTATACTTCCATAATTCCAACTCCTGTTCTTGAAGACTGGAAATCCGACAGACTGTTTTTTTCTGTAGGCCTAAAGATATAACCTAATCATATTGATTATCTATAGTAGAAAGCAATGGGTTAGAAGATGCCTACATAACAAACTCATAAAGTTAAATGCAACATCCATTTATGGCCAGCTATAACCTCTAACATTGACTTATCCTGCAATAGATGTTCAATTGGTAATATTAAATGTGTCTTCTTCTAATGCCTCTTAAGCAGGTTGACGTTTATTGTGATGAGTCTTGTCCTGGAGGCAGAACGAGGGATTTCTGCTAGATGGGCCAGCTGCAGTCAACATTGGCTATACTGTCAATTTTCATGAAAACACAAATGTAAGGTTAGGGTTATTTAATGTTAGTGTCACGGTTTTGGCCGAGACTGCTCCTCCTCCTGGTTCGGACAGGCTTCGGCGGTCGTCGTCCCCGGAGTACTAGCTGCCACCGATCTATGTTTCATGTTCGTTTGGTTTTGTCTGGATGTTGTACACCTGTGTCTTGTTAGTCCTCGTTAGTGTCCTATTTAGTTCTCATTGTGTGTGCTTGTCGTTGTGTGTGATTGAGCATCTGTTTCGTGTTTGGAGCTACATTTTCCCTCCAGTGTTTGGAGGGTTGTTTGCACATGTTTGTGCGTCATTTGTTTTTGTCGCCTGTGTAGCGTCTTGTATTTTGCCTTCGGGCTTATGGTGCTTCTATTGTATATATAATATATATATTGCACTAAGCCTTTGGACTGAGCCTCTGCGTCCTGCGCTTGATTCCTACACCACACCCACCTTCAGCACGCCTTGACAGTTAGGGTTAGGCATTAGGGGTTAGCAGTGTGGTTAAGGTTAGGGTTATTTAATGTTAGGGGTTAGGCATTAGGGTTAGCAGTGTGGTTAGGTTAGGGTTATTTAATGTTAGGGTTAGGCATTAGGGTTAGCAGTGTGGTTAAGGTTAGGGTTATTTAATGTTAGGGTTAGGCATTAGGGTTAGCAGTGTGGTTAAGGTTAGGGTTATTTCATGTTAGGGTTAGGCATTAGGGTTAGCAGTATAAAGTAACTGAAAGTAATCCGATTACGTTACTGAGTGTCAGTAATCCAAAAGTTAGTTACTGATGAGAATTCTGGACTGCAGATTTAGAAAGTAACTTACCCAGGCCTCCCAAGTGGTGTAGCGGTCTAAGGCACTGTGTCGCAGTGCTTGAGGCGTCACTACTGACCCGGGTACGATCCCAGGCGGTCACAGCCTGCCGTGACTGCAGTGTCACAGCCTGCCGTACTGTGAGACCCATGAGGCGGCAAAAAAAGGATCAGGATCTCGTCACGGTATCTTTGGCATTTAAATTGCCATGGGTAAAATGCATTTGTGTCCGTAGCTTATGCCTGCCCATACCATAACCCCACCATGGGGCATTCTGTTGACATCAGCAAACCGCTCACCCACACGACGCCATACACGTGCTCTGCAGTTGTGAGGCCGGTTGGACGTACGGCCAAATTCTCAAAACAACGTTGGAGGCGGCTTGTGGTAGAGAAATTAACATTCAATTCTCTGGCAACAACTCTGGTGGACATTCCTGCAGTCAGCACGCCAATTGCACCTTCTTCAAAACTCTAGTCATCTGTGGCATTGCATTGTGTGATAAAACTGCATATTTTAAAGTGGCTTTTATTGTGCCTAGCACAAGGTGCACCTGTGTAATGATCATGCTGTTTAATCAGCTTCTTGATATGCCACAGCTGTGAAGTGGATGGATTATTATGGCAAAGGAGGAGAAATGCTCACTAACAGGGATGTGAACAACATTTGAGAGAAATAAGCTTTTTGTGAGTATGGAACATTTCTGGGATCTTTTATTTCAGCTCATGAAACATGGGACCAACACTTTACGTTGTTGCGTTTATATTTTTGTTCAGTATAGTTTATTTATATAGCACATTTCAGACATGAAATGCAACGCAATTCACAGGAAAAATGAATAAAACTATGAAAATAAAAACAGAAATATTTACTAGACAACAAACAGTGGATAAAAAAACTAAAGAATATCAATAAAAGCTGAAAGACTAAAGAGCATCTAAGGAAATTACATTGGTTAAAACAGTAAGAATATGATGTAATATCCAGCCCAAAATATAAGCTGGTTTTACTACACTGTTTATAAACAATATAATTGTGCAAAAAAATCAGTTAATCACATAAATTATTATGATTACTAAATGTTACATGAAATGGAAATATTATGAAATATCAAAACTGAATGTACACCCCTTTGTTAATATGTATTGGCAATAATTCATTTCCAATAGGGGAGGCATGGAATAATTAAAAATGTATATTTTGTCAGGCTGGATGTTTGAGATATGAGTAGGTGATTTGAGTCATGCTTCTTCAGCAGTGGAATAAAGACAATTAGCACTTGAATGTTGTAAAGAAATACTGGGAGTGATGTAAGATTGTTAATAAAACAGTTCATAGACGCATGTGTTATCCTGCGTCCATGTTTATAGGCTGCAAGTACGTTGAAATTAAGTTGTTTTCAAGTCGTTGAAACAACGACCTAAAAAACATATTTTTAACTTTAACTTTCAACCAAAACCAAACATAGATTGGACCTCGAGCATAGTCTTCTTTTTCAACGATTTTTCAACTATATTTTGCAAGGTGGGATACTGCCCAATGTCAAAACACAGTTTTAACGTGTCCAAATCAATAACCAATATGCAGAAATTGTTTGTGATAAATGGAAAACCTAAACATAAAATGTACTATCGACACAAACATGTTCCACAATAGTAATCATAATACTTGTATTTATTTAAACAACCACCTTATTAACTGCACAAGCACCAAAAACACTGTTGTTTTGACAAGTGGCAATAAATCACTAATATCGATTAGGGGGGGAAAATCAGGTTGTATGTGCTGTTGAAACTAACACAACAAAAAAATACACATGGAAACGGGTGATATCTTTTACTTCACTGGTTAGAGGACAACCTGCAGAAGACAGTCAGCTACATTTTGGAGTGATGCATTTAAATTTAGCGGTCCCCAAAACGAAGAGAAACGCAACACTTATTTGTCATCACTCATATCGATATCAATTGCGCGCGAGGGGGGAGATGAGGTTGCACGTCCTGTTAAAACTAACAGCTCAAAAACCACACGGAATCTGGGAATAATGTGTACATCACTGGTCAGAGGACAATTTGTAGAAAACAGCTAGCTACATTTAGAAGTGTTGCATTTTGATTCAAGTGGGTCGCCAACGTGGTAAGTGTAACACAACTCATTTCAGAGCCTGGATTTTCCCCCTGATGAGGCTAATATCCATATCACGCTGAAATCAATAGAACAGGGGGAAAATGGTTGGGGCGGCGCACAATTGGCCCAGCGTCGTCCAGGGTAGGGAATGGCCAGCAGGGATGTAGCTCAGTTGGTAGAGCATGGCGTTTGCAATGCCAGGGTTGTGGGTTCGATTCCCACGGGGGGCCAGTATGAAAAATAAAAAAATTATGTATGCACTCACTAACTGTAAGTCGCTCTGGATAGTCTGCTAAATGACTAAAAATGTAAAATGTAAATGGTTCTACATTGTGAAATTCATTAAAATACTCATACAACAATGTTAAAACATTGTGACATTATTTAATTGATATCATGAAACAACTCCTTCATGTATGTACTTTCTGATGTTTAATCAGAGTTCTTTTACCAGCGTATCTCTTGCCACATTGATCACAGCTATAAGGTTTCTCTCTAGTGTGTGTTCTCAAATGTGCCATCAGGTTGCTTGAATCACTAAAACTCTTCCCACATTGATCACAGCTACAAGGTTTCTCTCCAGTGTGCGTTCTCAAATGTACCATCAGGTTGCTTGATCGACTAAAACTCTTCCCACATTGATCACAGCTATAAGGCTTCTCTCCTGTGTGTGTTCTCTGATGTACTATCAGGCAGCTTGATTGAGTAAAACTCTTCCCGCATTGATCACAGCTATAAGGTTTCTCTCCTGTGTGTGTTCTCTTGTGACTAGTCAGCTGGCTAGATGTAACAAAACGCTTCCCGCATTGATCACAGCTATAAGGCTTCTCTCCTGTGTGTATTCTCTGGTGTATAGTCAGACTGGTAGATGTAACAAAACGCTTCCCGCATTGATCACAGCTACAAGACTTCTCTCCAGTGTGCGTTCTCAAATGTACCATCAGGTTGCTTGATTGACTAAAACTCTTCCCACATTGATCACAGCTATAAGGCTTCTCTCCTGTGTGTGTTTTCTGGTGTGATTCTAAATATTGGGATGAAACAAAACTCTTCCCACAGTCAGAGCAGTGGTGTGGCTTCTCTCCTGTGTGTTTCTCAAATGTACCTTCAGGCAGCTTGAGTGAGTAAAACTCTTCCCACATTGATCACAGCTATAAGGTTTCTCTCCTGTGTGTGTTCTCAAATGTACCTTCAGGCAGCTTGAGTGAGTAAAACTCTTCCCACATTGATTACAGCTATAAGGTTTCTCTCCTGTATGGATTCTCATATGTCTTTTAAGGTCTGTAGAAGAGTTGAATATCTTCCCACAGTCAGAGCAGTGGTGAGATTTCTTCCCTGTGGGTTTCCGCTGGTGTTTCTTGAGGTGTTCTGATCTGGAGGGACTCTTCTCTGACTCCTCAGCTTCATGATGTTGTTGAGGCTCCCCCGAGGATCCACGATAGTCACGTCTCTCTCCTGTGTGAACGACAAAGTTAGACAGATGGTTAAAAGGCCCACAACAGCAGAAATACTGTTTATTTGAGGTAAAAGGTGATGCCCAGAGCGTACCCATGAAGCTGTACAACAATTGACATCTGTTAAATTATTTGACAATTGTCTTAAGACAGTCAAGTGAGCAATAATAGTAATATTTTGTCTTGTTTTCACATTAGTAGTAACATCGATGATTGTAGGCTAGAAATATTAATACACACAAAACATATGAACAAAATCATCCACTGTGAAAGTTGATACTTGCAGGCCCTTCATATGTAGGCTATGAGCAGCACATCGTTAAATTGATCAAATCAGTTATTGTTTTCTTGATCAAACCATGAGCAACACCTGTCAAACTCATTTCTCTCAAAACACAGGGATGTCGATTCCCACGGGACTAGTATTACCAGAGGACCTTGGAGTTCGCCAAAAAACAGTAGGTTATTCTGGCTTGAATTGTTACTCTCCTGCCATGTAAAAATGACTGACATGGCAGATTCAGACGGGACTAAAATTACAGATGTGGTGTTTTGTGCTTGTGCATATAATTACATTCAGAACCGCGGACAGCGACAGTATCCAAAGCGGGAGAAAGTACATTTGTTATAAAATAATATTAGATTTATTAGTGTTGCATCATTTTTTGTACATAATATAACCATATACAATTTATGTATCACATGTCTTAGAGCGATGGACTGTGCCATTTCCGTGGCCTCCACAAAGTCTTGTGCACCAGCTGTTCCGGACGACTGTACGATCACTCTCTCCTTAGCCAATGTGAGTAAGACCTTTAACCCCTGTAAATCTAAGCCGTTGGGGAGGGGCTAAACTGACATATGGAATTGTTTTAAGATGGTCGTACTATGGATTACTTAAATTACTTAGATTGAAGCAAATTTGCGTCAATTGACTCCAAGGGGTTAAACAGGTTAATCTTCACAGACCGATTACCAGGACGCGTACTCAGAGCATGCACTGACCAGCTGGCAAGAGTCTTCACTGACATTTTAAAACGTCTCCCTGACCGTCTGTAATACCTACATGTTTCAAGCAGAGGCATTAATATGGAGTTGGTCCCCCTTTTGCTGCTATGACAGCCTCACTCTTCTGGGAAGGCTTTCCACTAGATGTTGGAACATTGCTGCGGGGACTTGCTTCCATTCAGCCACAAGAGCTTTAGTGAGGTCGGGCACTGACGTTGGGCGATTAGGCCTGGCTCGCAGTCGGCCTTCCAATTCATCCCAAAGGTGTTCGATGGGGTTGAGGTCAGGGCTCTTGTGCAGGCAAGTCAAGTTCTTCCACACCGATCTCGACAAACCATTTCTGTTTGGACTTCGCTTACGCACAGGGGCATTCATGCTGAAACAGGAAAGGGCCTTCCCCAAACTGTTGCCACAAAGTTGGAAGCACAGAATCATCTAGAATGTCACTGTATGCTGTAGCGTTAACATTTCCCCTTCACTGGAACTAAGGGGACCGAACCATGAATAACAGCCCCAGGCCATTATTCCTCCTCCACCAAACATTACAGTTGGCACTATGCATTGGGGCAAGTAGTGTTCTCCGAGGCGTCCGCTAAAACCCAGATTCGTCCGTCGGATTGATCACTCCAGAGAACGCCTTTCTACCGCTCTCAGAGTCCAATGGCAGCGAGCTTTACACCACTCCAGCCGACGCCTGGCATTGCGGATGGTGATCTGGGGCTTGTGTGCGGCTGCTCGCCATGGAAGCCCATTTCACGAAGCTCCCGACTAACAGTTATTCTGCTGACGTTGCTTCCAGAGGCAGTTTGGAACGCGCTTCAGCACTCGGGGCCCGTTCTGTGAGCTTGTGTGGCCTACCACTTCGGCGGTTCAGCCGTTGTTGCTCCTAGACGTTTCCACTTCACAATAACAGCACTTACAGTTGACCGGGGCAGCTCTGGCAGGGCAGAAATTTGATGAACTGACTTGTTGGAAAGGTGGCATCCTATGACGGTGCTACGTTCAAAGTCATGGAGCGCTTCAGTAAGGCCATTCTACTGCCAACGTTTGTCTATGGAAATTGCATGGCTGTGTGCTCGATTTTATACACCTGTCAGCAACGGTTTGTGGCTGAAACAGCTGAATCGACTAATTTGAAGGGGTGTCCACATACTTTTGTATATATAGTGTATTTGCGACTGCTTTCGAACTAATAAATCTCGTCTAAAAATCTCTGTCGACAAAACAGCCTACAGACCAAACAATCGACCAGTCGACTAGGGTCAGCCCTAATAAAATGAAAATACATTTGCAGAATATTATAAAATGACTTATCAACAGCTCCAACAATTTGACCCCCACAGGAAAGCCTCACTGGCAGATATAGAAAGACCCATAAACTGGATAGTCATTGATTCCTGAAGAATATAACTTATAAATGCCTCAAATGTTTCAACTGTCTTACCCATCAGAAACCAAAACATGAGCTCATATAACGCCACTGTTTGTAAACAAACACTGTATATCTTCAAAACCAGGTTAAAACTGTGATTTTGACCTTATGGACGGCCAGTCCTTGTATTCATAGTGTAGTGAATTCCAGGGGTAGCCCTGAGCTGGACTCAAACCTGGGTCCAGAGACTGTCAAGCCAACACCTTATAACTGTTATACCAAGATGTCTGAACTTGATGAGGTCGCTAGGTTTTGGGTTAAGGTTGCTACAATAGCTTTCTCTATGAATTTGAGAGTGGTTACATTTCTCCAGCCCCCATCCCTCAGCTGTTTACCAAACCAAGTCTCTCTTGGCAGCCATTTTGTTGCTGTTTAAATCCTAGGTTGTCCTTTTAAAAAAGCCACATCAATCAATCAACCAATCTTCAGTTCAAACAATAACAAAGCTGTCATTCCACCACTGTTTTGGTAATAAGATGATGATGGGGCTGGAGAAATGTAACTACTCTCAAAATCATAGACAGACCTATGGATGCAAGGACTGACCATCCATGACATCAATATTATAGTTTTAACCATGTTGAGGCGATAGTGTTGGTTTACATTTACATTGTTTCTAAACATTGGAGTAAAAAAAGCTTATTTTGGGATCTGATGGGGTACGACAGTTGAACTAAGGTCATGAGGCATGTGTTATATTCTTCAAGAATCAATGGCTATATATAAATAATTTAAAAGTCAAAATATGGATGTAGCAACTGCAGATTCCCCCTTTAACACCACACATCAGTTCAACAACTGCAGAGGTTAAACCTCTGTGTTTAAGACAGTACTTACTAGTATTAATCGGGGCCCGGTTTCCCAAAAGCATCTTACTGCTAAGTTCATCGTTAGAACCATTGGATGCCTTAAGATGCCTTTGGGAAACCGGAAGCAGATATCCAGTTTCCTCCTCTTCTCCCCTCCTCCTTTTCGATGTGACAGTCATCTCCTCCTCCTCCTCCTCTTTCACTCCAAACACGGGAGCCCCCTCTTCTTTCACTGTAACATCCTCCTCCTCTTTCACTCTGAACGCGTCTTCCTCTTCTTTCACTGTAACATCCTCCTCTCTTTCACTCTGAACGCGTCTTCCTCTTCTTTCCTGTAACCGTCTTTCTCTTTCACGGTCTTCTTTCACGGTAACAGCCTCACCCTCTACTTGTTTTTGTATTGTAACATCCTCCTCTTCCTCCCTCCTCTTCACTAGAGCTTCTCCGTCCAGCAGACCTCCTCTTCTTTAGCAGGAGGAGAGTAGCTTAGTGAGCTCATGGTCGGGGATGTTAGCTAGCCAGGCTAAGTGTAACTAACCAGCCAGCTAGCTGACCAATAACAACAACTTACCGTAAATATGAAATTAAATGGGATAACTAACTAGACGACAGAAGTGGTTTAAACACAGTGGCTAATATACACGAAAAAAGCGTTGCCTAAAGAGCTTTATTGGTTCGGCTATTTTGTCTAGCAAGCTACGAGGTGTCTGACTAACTGTTGCTGCTGTTGAAAGAAGCGTCCCGTCCACTAGATTATACGTCACACTAGCAGCAAGCCTTCAAAAGTCCCACATCGCTATCTTGCTGACTGGAGTGGGTAACGAAAGTTGAGTAAAATGTAGATTTTATTTTTTTAGACAAAAAGTTAAAGGGT
>NW_025535128.1:0-119142 GCF_020615455.1 Coregonus clupeaformis | reverse complement strand
GTTATATTATGTAAGACAATGGTGCAACACAAATAAAAATAATATTATTTTATAACAAATGCGCTTTCTCCCACGTTGGATAGTGGTTACTGTCCTGAAACACATCAGTGTGCTGTTGAATAGGCGCCTTTTCCTAGACCATGTTGCTATGTGCATAATAGCTAAGTTAACTAGCATATTGGCGTTGAGAACAATGCGGCGGAGGCAGTAGCGGAGTTAGGAGATGAGAAAACAGCCCTTGCCTTAATTGTCTAAGAAAAGTGAGGAGAGAGGAAACCTTAATTTAATTAGGTCTATAATCAATGGCCTAACTTTTAAATATGCCTGGCTTTATAAATCATCCATATACAGTGCATTCGGAAAGTATTCAGACCCCTTGACTTTTTCCACATTTTGTTATGTTACAGCCTTATTCTAAAATTGATTAAATTGTCTTTTACCCCCTCATCAATCTACACACAATACCCCATAATGACAAAGCAAAAACAGGGACTTGGACTGTCAGCTGGAGGAAGTGAGAGAAGCAGGGCAGAGCTTGCCTGAGACCCAGGTCACTGATCCAGCTGCTGCTTGGACTCCGCTACATGCATAACAGGTTCATTTAAAAAAAGAATCTGAAATATCACGTTTACATAAGTATTCAGACACATCCAGCTTTTGTTGTTCCATTACCCCCCATATACACACAAAATATACTTTTCCCCATTACACAGAAGCTCAGCTGCATGCTCGTAGACACATGCACACACACGCGCACACACACACACACACACACACACACACACACACACACACACACACACACACACACACACACACACACACACACAGTCAGAGCATCATAAACCTACTCAGTGCCTCTCAGAATGAACCAGTGAGGCCATTACCGGTCCCACACCCCCACAGTTCCATTAGAAATTCCCTAACGCTGTTCTGTTCTCTCTGGAAGTCCCATTAGAGAGAATGAAGTGAGCTCAGACCTCACTCCAGCTTAACCTCACAGACCGTTAAATGGTCACAATGGCAGCTGACAGAGGACCTTTCTGTCTGGAGTTTAATATAGAGACAATGATTCAGAGCTCTCTTAGAGTTCATGCACTTAGCTCATAGAGTTAGAGTTCATGCACATTTCCCCCAGAATGGAATATTAATGAAATTAAAGCCGTATCGGAATGGGTATTTTGTGAAAGGTTTTCCACAATGGTGTGTTGGTGGGTGTGTGTGTGTGCATGTGCCTGTGTACGCTTGCATGTATTTATTATGATGTGGGTATCTGTAGGAATCTCTGAATCTGTTGCTATAATACTCTATGCTCTAGGACAGGGACGTGGACTGTTGCTATAATACTCTATGCTCTAGGACAGGGACTTGGACTGTCAGCTGGAGGAAGTGAGAGAAGCAGGGCAAAGCTTGCCTGAGACCCAGGTCACTGATTGGCTGATCCAGTTGCTGCTTGGACTCCACTACATGCATAACAGGTTCATACTGTATTTATACTTTTAAAGTCCAAGACTCCATTTGTCTAAAATGAAGAGTACATAAGGGGGAGGTCTTAGAACTACAGGGATCTAAACACGGATATATTTTGGACTTCAAAGTATCGTGATTGCATTGTGCAAGTATTATTTATTCATTGTACTCCTCCCTGTCTGCTGATGTCTGCTTGTCCTGCCTCCTCCGTCCCAGGCGCGTCCTCCACAGAGATCTGAAGGCCAAAAACATCTTCCTGAAAAGGAACATAGTTAAAATCGGTGAGTTCCATTGCAGCAGGGCCCCATGGGAGTTTTTTTATGTTTGTTTGAAATCTTTGAGTCCTTAAAAGTGCAGGGAGGCTGTGTCACTCCTGTTAAATTCACAGGCTCTCTCGGTGTGTCTGCGGCATACACTTATCTACAAAGGGAGTGGATGAATACAAAACTGTTGAAAGTACACACACTATCACCTGTAGATGAAAGTTGATACAAAACACACAATCTGTAGCCCACTGTGTAAATCACTACAAGTTGTTTGTTTTACAAGGTTTAGATCAAATATGTAATTCACTTTAACAAATTAAGACAATAGAACATAATAAGGGCTTGCACTTTAATGGTTAAATTCCAAACAGAAAATGTGCTAATGTTTAATTTCCAAACAGAAAATGTACTGATGGTTCAATTCCAACAGAACATTTGCTAATGGTTCAATTCCAAACAGAAAACCATCTACTTTAATGTGCTAATGGTTCAATTTCAAACAGTAAATGTGCTAATGGTTCAATTCCAAACAGAAAATGTGCAAATAGTTCATTTCCAAACAGAAAATGTGCTAATGGTTCAATTCCAAACAGAAAACTGTCTACTTTAATGTGCTAATAGTTCAATTTCAAAGAGAAAATGTGCTAATGGTTATTTTCCAAACAGAAAATGTGCTAATGGTTCAATTCCAGACAGAAATTGTGCTAATGGTTCATTTCCAAACAGAAAATGGTCTTTCTTTCCTCTTCCTGTGATGACTCATCCTCGTCACTCGAGAGAGGACTGGATAGGTGAAAGCAATATGGCGGACACTTCTTTCAGCCTTTTGATTGGCCTTCTCCATAGTGCTCACACCCATCCCCCTGGTCCTTTCAGATGGAATCAATAGGGGCACAGGAAATAAGACAAGGTTCCAGTTTGAAATTAATCACCCCATAATGCTTGATCAATTAATCTGCTTAGTCTATATTTTGCATTAGTAGGTCATGTTTTGATGTATTGTTGCTGTTTATTGTTCTTTGTTTTGTTTCCTACGTTATGCGAATCTACAAATTAAATATTATTATTATTATTATAAGTGTTGCTCTTCCTCTGTTCAGGTGATTTTGGGGTGTCCTGTCTGCTGATGGGGTCATGTGACCTGGCCACCACCTTCACGGGCACGCCTTACTACATGAGCCCTGAAGTACTGAACCACCAGGGTTACGACTCCAAGTCTGATGTCTGGTAGGTAGGGGGAGCAGCACACTACGGCTAGGCTCAAAGACAGAAAGGTCAAAGTTAGGTTAAAGTTCAAATGTAAAGAAAGGTAAGGTTAGATAGGTTGAGCGGTGAGTTGACATTGACATTTGTCTTGATGATGCACTGTTTGTTATATGTCTAGTAACTTTCTTAACACTTGTAACACTTGTTTTGTGTTGCGGCAGCCACTACAAGTTTTATTGTGTGAATGTTTTTCATGTTTAAAACTTGAGACAAACACCTGTTTAAAGCTCTGCGTTTTGAAGATGAGTTCTTTTTTGATTATCATACCCCTCCGAACCTCGAGAGTTGTTGACATCCAGTTTCCTCCTCCGTCTCTCTGCTTCCTGCTGAGGCTACAGTGCTGAGTTCAGATTGCTGTGTAATGCTGTCACGTATCAAGCAGACTCTCACTGTGAGATTTGGCTGGCATTTCATGAGAACTTGCTACTCACTTCAAAGCAGTCCAAAAGGAGCATGGCTAAGAGGCACTTTGGATATGGACTGGAATATGTGATCAGTAATAAGGTGTAGAAGAGTGGTAGAAATAGATTAATGTATAATGATGAATGGAGTCGATACGGCCGTTGGTCTGATCAGCAGATGAGCATAAAGAACACCTTTAATACCAAGAGCGACGATAGATCCCTCATTTTTCACTGCATTCTGCAGTGCAAGCATCTACTGAACTCGCAAAGTTCTTTGAAAAGAATGGAACAGTGGTAACTGTGCATGACTTTCTTTAGCACCAGTGCTCCACGTATAGTGATATTCCATGGTTTCAAATAATAATATTTTTGAGAAGTTAGTCATAAAGAAGAATCTGATTTCTTGAAGAAAAAAGTACCGCCGGTAGAACATAGTACTGAATGGAGACAAAAGCACTGGCAACTCTGCACTATCCCTCCCAGCGGCTTCGTTCCACCCCTGTCCTTCCTTCCCTATTCATCTGTTTTCAAGAGGAAATTACCACTAATCCCAGAGTGGGAGTGGAAAATTGGCTTATTTTATCCGACAGAGAGGAAGAGAGACGGACAGAGAGGAAGAGAGCAAGAAGCAAATTGAGGAGATGGTGGTGATCTCAGACACCAATACACAGCCCTCTGGGTAGTCTGTTGCCTCCCACTCCTCCTCACTCCGCAAGGCTCAACGTCTCTTCCATAGACCACACTAATGAGAGAGTAAGTGGTCACCTCACGCCTCGACCGCTCTACTGTACCACACACGGCCCCTTTATCTGATCTCACAAGGACGAGAGGGCTCACTGTAGGTAATCAGTAAAGACAGGAAGTGGGAGATGGAGTTAAAGGGTTAGAAAGAGGACGAGGAAGAGGAAATAAATGGAAGGGGACAGAGAGCAACAAGAGCGTTAAGGCAGATTGAGGGAGTCTAGGAGCTAGGTGGAGGTGTGAGAGATGGTGGACTGTGAAGGTAGGTGGAGGTGTGAGAGAGATGGTGGACTGTGGATGTTGGTGGAGGTGAGAGAGAGATGGTGGACTGTGAAGGTAGGTGGAGGTGTGAGAGAGGTGGTGACTATGTAGTAGGTGGAGGTGTGAGAGAGGTGGTGGACTGTGTAGGTGGGTGGAGGTGTGAGAGAGATGGTGGACTGTGTAGGTGGGTGGAGGTGAGAGATATGGTCGACTGTGTAGGTAGGTGGAGGTGTGAGAGATGGTGGACTGTGGAGGTAGGTGGAGGTGTGAGAGAGATGGTGGACTGTGTAGGTAGGTGGCGGTGTGAGAGAGGTGGTGGACTGTGTAGGTGGGTGGATGTGTGAGAGATGGTGGACTGAGTAGGTGTGAGAGATGGTGGACTGATTAGGTAGGTGGAGGTGTGAGAGATGGTGGACTGTGGAGGTAGGTGGAGGTCTGAGAGATGGTGGAGTGAGTAGGTGGGTGGAGGTGTGAGAGATGGTGGACTGAGTAGGTGGGTGGAGGTGAGAGAGATGGTGGACTGAGTAGGTGGGTGGAGGTGTGAGAGATGGTGGACTGAGTAGTTGGGTGGAGGTGAGAGAGAGATGGTGGACTGAGTAGGTGTGATAGATGGTGGACTGAGTAGGTAGGTGGAGGTGTGAGAGATGGTGGACTGTGGAGGTGGGTGGAGGTCTGAGAGATGGTGGAGTGAGTAAGTGGGTGGAGGTGTGAGAGATGGTGGACTGAGTAGGTGGGTGGAGGTGAGAGAGTTGTGGACTGTGTAGGTAGGTGGAGGTGTGAGAGGGTGGACTGTGGAGGTAGGTGGAGGTGTGAGAGAGATGGTGGACTGTGTAGGTGGGTGGAGGTGTGAGAGATGGTGGAATGAGTAGGTGGGTGGAGGTGTGAGAGAGTGGTGGACTGAGTAGTGGTGGAGGTGAGAGATGGTAGTGGACTGGTAGGTGTGTGGAGGTGAGAGATATGGTGGACTGTGGAGGTGTGAGAGATAGTGGAATGTGTAGGTAGGTGGAGGTGTGAGAGAGGTGGTGGACTGTTTAGGTAGGTGAAGGTGTGAGAGATGGTGGACTGAGTAGGTGGGTGGAGGAGAGATGGTAGACTGAGTAGGTGGTAGGTGAGAAGATGTGACTGAGTAGAGTGGTGGAGTGTGAGAGAGGTAGGTGAGGTGTGAGAGATGGTGGAATGTGTAGGTAGGTGGAGGTGTGAGAGAGGTGGTGGACTGTTTAGGTAGGTGAAGGTGTGAGAGATGGTGGACTGAGTAGGTGGGTGGAGGTGTGAGAGAGATGGTGGACTGAGTAAGTGGGTGGAGGTGAGAGAGATGGTGGACTGAGTAGGTGGGTGGAGGTGAGAGAGATGGTGGACTGTGGAGGTGTGAGAGATGGTGGAATGTGTAGGTAGGTGGAGGTGAGAGAGGTGGTGGACTGTTTAGGTAGGTGGAGGTGTGAGAGATGGTGGACTGAGTAGAGTGGAGGTGTGAGAGAGTGGTGGCCTGTGTAGGTGGGTGGAGGTGTTAGAGAGCTGGTGGACTGTGTAGGTGGGTGGAGGTGTGAGAGAGATGGTGGACTGAGTAGGTGGGTGGAGGTGTGAGAGATGGTGGACTGAGTAGGTGGGTGGAGGTGAGAGAGATGGTGGACTGTAAGGTGGTGGAGGTGAGAGAGATGGTAGGACTGTGTAGGTAGGTGGAGTGTGAGAGATAGTGGACTGTGTAGGTAGGCGGAGAGTGTGAGAGATGGTGGACTGTGTAGTGGTGGAGGTGTGAGAGAGGTGGTGGACTGTGTAGGTAGGTGGAGGTGTGAGAGATGGTTGACTGAGTAATAGGGTGGAGGTGTGAGAGAGATGGTGGATTGTGTAGGTAGGTGGAGGTGGAGAGAGATGGTGGACTGTGTAGGTGGGTGGAGGTGTGAGAGATGGTGGACTGTAGTAGGTGTGGAGGTGTGAGAGAGGTAGTGGACTGTTTAGGTAGGTGGAGGTGTGAGAGATGGTGGACTGAGTAGGTGGGTGGAGTGTGAGAGAGAGTGGTGGACTGTGTAGGTAGGTGGAGGTGTGAGAGAGGTGGTGGACTGTGTAGGTAGGTGGAGGTGTAGAGAGATGGTGGACTGTTAGATTGTAGGTGGGAGAGTGTGAGAGATGGTGGACTGTGTAGGTAGGTGGAGTGTGAGAGATGGTGGACTGTGTAGGTAGGTGGAGGTGTGAGAGATGGTGGTGACTGTGTAGGTAGGTGGAGGTGAGAGAGGTGGTGACTATGTAGTAGGTGGAGGTGTGAGAGATGGTGGACTGTAGGTAGGTGGAGGTGTGAGAGATGGTGGACTGTGTAGGTAGGTGGAGGTGTGAGAGATGGTGGGACTGTGTAGGTAGGTGGAGGTGTGAGAGATGGTGGACTGTGTAGGTAGGTGGAGTGTGAGAGATGGTGGACTGTGTAGGTAGGTGGAGGTGTGAGAGAGTGGATAGGGTAGGTGCTGAGGTAGGGTAGAAGTGGAGGTGTGAGAGAGATGGTGGACTGTTGTAGGTAGGTGGAGGTGTGAGAGATGGTGGACTGTAGAGTAGGTGGAGGTGAGAGAGAGGTGGTGGACTGTATAGGTAGGTGGAGGTGTGAGAGGTTGGACTGTGGAGGTAGGTGGAGGTGTGAGAGATGGTGGCCTGTGTAGGTGGGTGGAGGTGTTAGAGAGCTGGTGGACTGAGTAGGTGGGTGGAGGTGTGAGAGAGATGGTGGACTGAGTAGGTGGGTGGAGGTGTGAGAGATGGTGGACTGAGTAGGTGGGTGGAGGTGAGAGAGATGGTTGACTGTGGAGGTGTGAGAGATGGTGGAATGTGTAGGTAGGTGTAGGTGTGAGAGAGGTGGTGGACTGTGTAGGTAGGTGGGTGTAGAGAGATGGTGGACTGTGTAGGTAGGTGGAGGTGTGAGAGATGGTGGACTGTGTAGGTAGGTGGAGGTGTGAGAGATGGTGGACTGTGTAGGTAGGTGGAGGTGTGAGAGAGATGGTGGACTGTGTAGGTGGGTGGAGGTGTGAGAGATGGTGGACTGTGTAGGTAGGTGGAGGTGTGAGAGATGGTGGACTGTGTAGGTAGGTGGAGGTGTGAGAGATGGTGGACTGTGTAGGTGGGTGGAGGTGTGAGAGAGATGGTGGACTGTGTAGGTAGGTGGAGGTGTGAGAGATGGTGGACTGTGTAGGTGGGTGGAGGTGTGAGAGAGGTGGTGGTCTGTGTAGGTAGGTGGAGGTGTGAGAGAGATGGTGGACTGTGTAGGTAGGTGGAGGTGTGAGAGAGATGGTGGACTGTGTAGGTGGGTGGAGGTGAGAGAGATGGTGGACTGATATGTAGGTGGAGGTGTGAGAGATGGTGGACTGTGTAGGTAGGTGGAGGTGAGAGAGAAGTGGTGGACTGTGTAGGTGGGTGGAGGTGTGAGAGAGATGGTGGACTGTGTAGGTAGGGTGGAGGTGTGAGAGAGATGGTTGACTGTGTAGGTAGGTGGAGGTGAGAGATGGTGGACTGTGGATGTGGTGGAGGTGTAGAGATGGTGGACTGTGTAGGTAGGTGGAGGTGTGAGAGATGGTGGACTGAGTAGATGGGTGGAGGTGTGAGAGATGGTGGACTGAGTAGTTGGGTGGAGGTGAGAGAGAGATGGTGGACTGTGTAGGTGGGTGATGTGAGAGAGATGGTGGACTGTTAGGTGAGGTGTGAGGATGGTGGACTGTAGTAGGTGGAGGTGTGAGAGATGGTGGACTGTGTAGGTGGGTGGAGGTGTGAGAGAGATGGTGGACTGTGTAGGTGGGTGGAGGTGTGAGAGAGATGGTGGACTGTGTAGGTGGGTGGAGGTGAGAGAGATGGTGGACTGTGTAGGTAGGTGGTGTGAGAGATGGTGGACTGTCGAGGTAGGTGGAGGTGTGAGAGATGGTGGACTGTATGTAGGTGGAGGTGTGAGAGATGGTTGACTGTGTAGGTAGGTGGAGGTGTGAGAGAGATGGTGGACTGTGTAGGTGGGTGGAGGTGTGAGAGAATGGTGGACTGTGTGAGAGTAGTGTGGAGGTAGAGAGATGGTGGACTGTGAGGTAGGTGGAGGTGTGAGAGATGGTGGACTGTGTAGGTAGGTGGAGTGTGAGAGATGGTGGACTGTGTAGGTGGAGGTGTGAGAGAGATAGTTGACTGTGTAGGTAGGTGGAGTTGTGAGAGATGTGGACTGTGTAGGTAGGGTGAGGTGTGAGCGAGATGGTGGACTGAGTAGGTGGGTGGAGGTGTAGAGAGATGGTGGACTGAGTAGGTAGGGTGAGAGTAGAAGATGGTGGACTGTGGGTAGGTGGGTGAGAGATGGTGGACTGTGGAGTAGGTGGTGTGAGAGAGTTGTGTGACTGTGTAGGTAGGTGGAGTTGTGAGAGATGGTGGACTGTGTAGGTGGGTGGAGGTGTGAGAGAGATGGTGGACTGAGTAGGTGGGTGGAGGTGTAGAGAGATGGTGGACTGAGTAGGTGGGTGGAGGTGTGAGAGATGGTGGACTGTGTAGGTAGGTGGAGGTGTGAGAGATGGTGGACTGTGTAGGTAGGTGGAGGTGTGAGAGATGGTGGACTGTGTAGGTCGGGTGGAGGTGTAAGAGAGGTGGTGGATATGTAGTAGGTGGAGGTGTGAGAGAGGTGGTGGACTGTAGGTGGGTGGAGGTGTGAGAGAGGTGGTGGACTATGTAGGTAGGTGGAGGTGTGAGAGAGGTGGTGAACTATGTAGAGTGGGTGGAGGTGTAGAGAGAGATGGTGGACTGTGTAGGTAGGTGGAGGTGTGAGAGAGATGGTGGACTGTGTAGGTAGGTGGAGGTGTGAGAGATGTGGACTGTGTAGGTAGGTGGAGGTGTGAGAGATGGTGGACTGTGTAGGTAGGTGGAGGTGAGAGATGGTGGACTGTGTAGGTAGGTGGAGGTGTGAGAGAGGTGGTGGACTATGTAGGTAGGTGGAGGTGTGAGAGAGGTGTTGACTATGTAGTGTGGGTGGAGTGTGAGAGAGATGGTGGACTGTGTAGGTAGGTGGAGGTGTAGAGAGATGGTGGACTGTGTAGGTAGGTGGAGGTGTAGAGAGATGGTGGACTGTGTAGGTAGGTGGAGGTGTAGAGAGATGGTGGACTGTAGTAGGTAGGGTGGAGGTGTGAGAGAGATGGTGGACTGTGTAGTTGGGTGGAGGTGAGAGAGAGATGGTGGACTGTATAGGTAGGTGGAGGTGTGAGAGGTTGGACTGTGGAGGTAGGTGGAGGTGTGAGATAGATGGTGGCCTGTGTAGGTGGGTGGAGGTGTTAGAGAGCTGGTGGACTGAGTAGGTGGGTGGAGGTGTGAGAGATGGTGGACTGAGTAGGTGGGTGGAGGTGTGAGAGATGGTGGACTGTAGGTAGGTGGAGGTGTGAGAGATGGTGGACTGTAGTAGGTGAGGTAGGTGAGAGAGGTGGTGGACTGTAGGTAGGTGAGAGTGATGAGAGAGGTGGTGGACTGTGTAGGTAGGTGGATGTGGGAGAGATGGTGGACTGTGTAGGTAGGTGGAGGTGTGAGAGATGGTGGACTGTTAGGTAGGTGGAGGTGTAGAGAGATGGTGGACTGTTAGGTAGGTGGAGGTGAGAGATGGTGGACTGTAGTAGGTGGAGGTAGAGAGATGGTGGACTATGTAGGTGGGTGGAGGTGTGAGAGATGGTGGACTGTAGTAGGTGGTGGAGGTGTGAGAGAGGTGGTGGACTGTGGAGGTAGGTGGAGGTGTGAGAGAGATGGTGGACTGTGTAGGTGGGTGGAGGTGTGAGAGAGATGGTGGACTGAGTAGGTGGGTGGAGGTGTGAGAAGATGGTGGACTGTGTAGGTGGGTGGAGGTGAGAGAGAGATGGTGGACTGTGTAGGTAGGTGGAGGTGTGAGAGAGATGGTGGACTGTGTAGGTAGGTGGTGTGAGAGAGATGGTGGACTGTATGTAGGTGGAGGTGTGAGAGATGGTTGACTGTGTATGTAGGTGGAGGTGTGAGAGATGGTGGACTGAGTAGGTGGGTTGAGGTGTGAGAGAGATGGTGGACTGAGTAGGTGGGTGGAGGTGTGAGAGATGGTTGACTGAGTAGGTGGGTGGAGGTGAGAGAGATGGTGGACTGTGGAGGTGTGAGAGATGGTGGACTGTTTAGGTAGGTGGAGGTGTGAGAGGTTGTGGACTGAGTAGGTGGGTGGAGGTGTGAGAGATGGTGGACTGAGTAGTTGGGTGGAGGTGAGAGAGATGGTGGACTGTGTAGATGTGTGGAGGTGTGAGAGAGATGGTGGACTGTGTAGGTGGGTGGAGGTGTGAGAGAAATGGTGGGACTGTGTAGGTGGGTGGTGTGAGAAAGATGGTGGACTGTCGAGGTAGGTGGAGGTGTGAGAGATGGTGGACTGTGTAGGTGGGTGGAGGTGTGAGAGAGATGGTGGACTGTGTAGGTAGGTGGAGGTGTGAGAGATGGTGGACTGTGGAGGTAGATGGACGTGTGAGAGATGGTGGACTGTGGAGGTGTGAGAAAGATGGTGGACTGTGTAGGTAGGTGGAGGTGTGAGAGAGATAGTGGACTGTGGAGGTAGGTGGAGGTGTGAGAGATGGTGGATTGTGTAGGTGGGTGGAGGTGTGAGAGAGATGGTGGACTATGTAGGTCGGTGGAGGTGTGAGAGATGGTGGACTGTGTAGGTGGGTGGAGGTTTGAGCGAGATGGTGGACTGAGTAGGTGGGTGGAGGTGTGAGAGAGATGGTGGACTGTAGGTAGGTGGAGGTGTGAGAGATGGTGGACTGTGGAGGTGTAGGTGGAGGTGTGAGAGATGGTGGACTGTAGGTGGGTGGAGGTGTGAGAGCTGGTGGACTGTGTAGGTAGGTGGAGGTGTGAGAGATGGTGGACTGTGTAGGTGGGTGGAGGTGTGAGAGATGGTGGACTGAGTAGGTGGGTGGAGGTGTGAGAGAGATGGTGGACTGAGTAGGTGGGTGGAGGTGTGAGAGATGGTGGACTGTGTAGGTAGGTGGAGGTGTGAGAGATGGTGGACTGTGTAGGTAGGTGGAGGTGTGAGAGATGGTGGACTATGTAGGTGGAGGTGTAGAGAGGTGGTGGACTAGTAGGTAGGTGGAGGTGTGAGAGAGGTGGTGGACTGTGTAGGTGGGTGGAGGTGAGAGAGATGGTGGACTGTAGGTGGGTGGAGGTGGAGAGAGATGGTGGAATGTGTAGGTGGGTGGAGGTGTGAGAGAGGTGGTGTACTGTGTAGGTGGGTGGGAGGTGTGAGAGATGGTGGACTGAGTAGGTGGGTGGAGGTGTGAGAGATGGTGGACTGTGGTGGAGGTGGGAGAGATGGTGGAGTGTAGGTAGGTGGGAGGTGTGAGAGAGGTGGTGTACTGTTTAGGTAGGTGGGGGTGTGAGAGATGGTGGACTGAGTAGGTGGGTGGAGGTGTGAGAGATGGTGGACTGAGTAGTTGGGTGGAGGTGAGAGAGAAATGGTGGACTGTGTAGGTGGGTGGTGTGAGAGATGGTGGACTGTGGAGGTAGGTGGTGTGAGAGATGGTGGACTGTGTAGGTAGGGGAGGTGTGAGAGATGGTGGACTGTAGGTGGGTGGAGGTGAGAGAGAGATGGTGGACTGTGTAGGTAGGTGGAGGTGTTAGAGATGGTGGACTGAGTAGGTAGAGTGGAGGTGAGAGAGATGGTGGACTGTGTAGGTAGGGTGGAGGTGTGAGAGATGGTGGACTGTATGTAGGGTGGAGGTGTGAGAGATGGTGGACTGTGGAGGTGGTGAGAGATGGTGGACTGTGAGGTAGGTGGAGGTGTGAGAGATAGTGTGGACTGTGTAGGTAGGTGGAGGTGTGAGAGAGATGGTGGACTGAGTAGGTAGGTGGAGTGTGAGAGATGGTGGACTGTGTGGTGGAGGTGTGAGATATGGTTGACTGTGGAGGTAGGTGGACGTGTGAGAGAGGTGGTGGACTGTTTAGGTAGGTGGAGGTGTGAGAGATGGAGGACTGTGGAGGTGGGTGGAGGTGTGAGAGATGGTGGACTGTGTAGAGTAGGTGGAGGTGTGAGAGATGGTGGACTGTGTAGGTGGGTGGAGGTGTGAGAGATGGTGGACTGTAGTAGGTGGAGGTGTGAGAGAGTGTGGACTGTAGGTGGAGGTGTGAGAGATGGTGGACTGTGAGGTAGGTGGGGTGAGAGAGATGGTGGACTGTGTAGGTGGGTGGAGTGTGAGAGATGGTGGACTGTGGAGGTAGGTGGAGGTGTGAGAGATGGTGGACTGTGAGGTAGAGTGTGGGTGGAGGTGATGAGAGATGGTGGACTGTGTAGGTGGGTGGAGGTGAGAGAGATGGTGGACTGTGTAGGTAGGTGGAGGTGTGAGAGAGATGGTGGACTGTGTAGGTAGGTGGAGGTGAGAGAGATGGTGGACTGTAGGTAGGTGGAGGAGTGTGAAAGAGATGGTGGACTGTGTAGGTAGGTGGAGGTGTGAGAGAGATGGTGGACTGTAGTAGGTAGGGTGGAGGTGTGAGAGATGGTGGACTGTGTAGGTGGGTGGAGGTGTGAGAGAGATGGTGGACTGTGAGGTAGGTGGAGTGTGAGAGAGATGGTGGACTGTGGAGAGTGGAAGTGGAGGTGTGAGAGAGATGGTGGACTGTGGAGGTAGGTGGAGGTGTAGAGAGATGGTGGACTGAGTAGGTGGTGGAGGGTGAGAGAGATGGTGGACTGAGTAGGTAGGTGGAGGTGTGAGAGATGGTGGACTGTGTAGGTAGGTGGAGGTGTGAGAGATGGTGGACTGTGTAGGTAGGTGGAGGTGTGAGAGATGGTGGAATGTGTAGGTAGGTGGAGGTGTGAGAGATGGTGGACTGTGGAGGTAGGTGGAGGTGAGAGAGATGGTGGACTGTAGGTAGGTGGAGTGAGAGATGGTGGACTGTGTAGGTAGGAGGTGTAGAGAGATGGTGGACTGTGTAGGTAGGTGGAGGTGTGAGAGATGGTGGACTGTGTAGGTGGTGGAGGTGTGAGAGAATGGTGGACTGTGTAGGTAGGTTGAGGTGGGAGAGAGATGGTGAATTGTGGAGGTAGGTTGAGGTGTGAGAGATGGTGGACTGTGGAGGTGTGAGAGTTGGTGGACTGTGGGGGTAGGTGGAGGTGTGAGAGGTGGTGGACTGTGGAGGTAGGTGGAGGTGTGAGAGAGATGGTGGACTGTGTAGGTGGGTGGAGGTGTGAGAGAGATGGTGGACTGTGTAGGTAGGTGGAGGTGTGAGAGATGGTGGACTGTGGAGGTAGATGGACGTGTGAGAGATGGTGGACTGTGGAGGTGTGAGAGATGGTGGACTGTGGATGTAGGCGGAGGTGTGAGAGATGGTGGACTGTGGAGGTGTGAGATATGTTGGACTGTGGAGGTGTGAGAAAGATGGTGGACTGTGTAGGTAGGTGGAGGTGTGAGAGAGATGGTGGACTGTGGAGTTAGGTGGAGGTGTGACAGATGGTGAGGTAGGTGGAGGTGTGAAAGAGATGGTGGACTGTGTAGGTAGGTGGAGGTGTGAGAGAGATGGTTGACTGTGTAGGTAGGTGGAGTTTTGAGAGATGGTGGACTGTGTAGGTGGGTGGAGGTGTGAGAGAGATGGTGGACTGAGTAGGTGGGTGGAGGTGTGAGAGAGGTTGTGGACTGAGTATGTGGGTGGTGAGAGAGAGATGGTGGACTGTGGAGGTGTGAGAGATGTTGGACTGTGGAGATAGGTGGTGTGAGAGAGATGGTAGACTGTGGAGGTGTGAGAGAGATTGTGGACTGTGTAGGTAGGTGGAGTTGTGAGAGATGGTGGACTGTGTAGGTGGCTGGAGGTATGAGAGAGATGGTGGACTGAGTAGGTGGGTGGAGGTGAGAGAGATGGTGGACTGTGGAGGTAGATGGAGGTGTGAGAAAAGGTGGACTGTGTAGGTAAGTGGAGGTGTGAGAGAGGTGGTGGACTGTGTAGGTAGGTGGAGGTGTGAGAGATGGTGGACTGTGTAGTTAGGGTGGAGGTGTGAGAGATGGTGGACTGTGTAGTTAGGTGGAGGTGTGAGAGATGGTGGACTGTGGAGGTGTGAGAGAGATGGTGGACTGTGTAGGTAGGTGGAGGTGTGAGAGAGATGGTGGACTGTGGAGGTAGGTGGAGGTGTGAGAGATGGTGAGGTAGGGGTGTAGGTGTGAAAGAGATGGTGGACTGTGTAGGTAGGTGGAGGTGTGAGAGAGATGGTTGACTGTGTAGGTAGGTGGAGGTGTGAGAGAGATGGAGGACTGTGTAGGTAGGTTGAGGTGGGAGAGAGATGGTGAATTGTGGAGGTAGGTTGAGGTGTGAGAGATGGTGGACTGTGGAGGTGTGAGAGTTGGTGGACTGTGGGGGTAGGTGGAGGTGTGAGAGGTGGTGGAATGTGGAGGTAGGTGGAGGTGTGAGAGAGTAGGTGGACAGTGGAGGTAGGTGGAGGTGTGAGAGAGATGGTGGACTGTGGAGGTAGGTGGAGGTGTGAGAGAGATGGTTGACTGTGTAGGTAGGTGGAGGTGTGAGAGAGATGGAGGACTGTGTAGGTAGGTTGAGGTGGGAGAGAGATGGTGAATTGTGGAGGTAGGTTGAGGTGTGAGAGATGGTGGACTGTGGAGGTGTGAGAGTTGGTGGACTGTGGGGGTAGGTGGAGGTGTGAGAGGTGGTGGACTGTGGAGGTAGGTGGAGGTGTGAGAGAGTTGGTGGACAGTGGAGGTAGGTGGAGGTGTGAGAGAGATGGAGGACTGTGTAGGTAGGTTGAGGTGGGAGAGAGATGGTGAATTGTGGAGGTAGGTTGAGGTGTGAGAGATGGTGGACTGTGGAGGTGTGAGAGTTGGTAGACTGTAGGGGGTAGGTGGAGGTGTGAGAGGTGGTGGACTGTGGAGGTAGGTGGAGGTGTGAGAGAGTTGGTGGACAGTGGAGGTAGGTGGAGGTGTGAGAGAGATGGTGGACTGTGGAGGTAGGTGGAGGTGTGAGAGAGATGGTGGACTGTGTAGGTAGATGGACGTGTGAGAGATGGTGGACTGTGGAGGTGTGAGAGATGGTGGACTGTGGATGTAGGTGGAGTGTGAGAGATGGTGGACTGTGGAGGTGTGAGATATGTTGGACTGTGGAGGTGTAGAGAAAGATGGTGGACTGTGTAGGTAGGTGGAGGTGTGAGAGAGATAGTGGACTGTGGAGGTAGGTGGAGGTGTGAGAGATGGTGAGGTAGGTGGGGGTGTGAAAGAGATGGTGGACTGTGTAGGTAGGTGGAGGTGTGAGAGAGATGGTTGACTGTGTAGGTAGGTGGAGTTTTGAGAGATTGTGGACTGTGTAGGTGGGTGGAGATTTGAGCGAGATGGTGGACTGAGTAGGTGGGTGGAGGTGTGAGAGAGATGGTGGACTGAGTATGTGGGTGGTGAGAGAGAAATGGTGGACTGTGGAGGTGTGAGAGATGTTGGACTGTGGAGGTAGGTGGTGTGAGAGAGATTGTGGACTGTGTAGGTAGGTGGAGTTGTGAGAGATGGTGGACTGTGTAGGTGGGTGGAGGTATGAGAGAGATGGTGGACTGAGTAGGTGGGTGGAGGTGTAGAGAGATGGTGGACTGAGTAGGTGGGTGGAGGTGTCTGAGATGGTGGACTGTGTAGGTAGGTGGAGGTGTGAGAGATGGTGGACTGTGTAGGTAGGTGGAGGTGTGAGAGATGGTGGACTATGTAGGTCGGTTGAGGTGTAAGAGAGGTGGTGAATATGTAGTAGGTGGAGGTGTGAGAGAGGTGGTGGACTGTGGAGGTAGGTGGAGGTGTGAGAGATGGTGGACTGTGTAGGTGGGTGGAGGTGTGAGAGATGGTGGACTGTGGAGGTGTGAGAGATGGTGGACTGTGTAGGTAGGTGGAGGTGTGAGAGAGATGGTGGACTGTGGAGGTAGGTGGAGGTGTGAGAGATGGTGAGGTAGGGGTGTAGGTGTGAAAGAGATGGTGGACTGTGTAGGTAGGTGGAGGTGTGAGAGAGATGGTTGACTGTGTAGGTAGGTGGAGGTGTGAGAGAGATGGAGGACTGTGTAGGTAGGTTGAGGTGGGAGAGATGGTGGACTGTGTAGGTGGGTGGAGGTGTGAGAGATGGTGGACTGTGGAGGTGTGAGAGAGATGGTGGACTGTGTAGGTAGGTGGAGGTGTGAGAGAGATGGTGGACTGTGGAGGTAGGTGGAGGTGTGAGAGATGGTGAGGTAGGGGTGTAGGTGTGAAAGAGATGGTGGACTGTGTAGGTAGGTGGAGGTGTGAGAGAGATGGTTGACTGTGTAGGTAGGTGGAGGTGTGAGAGAGATGGAGGACTGTGTAGGTAGGTTGAGGTGGGAGAGAGATGGTGAATTGTGGAGGTAGGTTGAGGTGTGAGAGATGGTGGACTGTGGAGGTGTGAGAGTTGGTGGACTGTGGGGGTAGGTGGAGGTGTGAGAGGTGGAGGACTGTGTAGGTAGGTTGAGGTGGGAGAGAGATGGTGAATTGTGGAGGTAGGTTGAGGTGTGAGAGATGGTGGACTGTGGAGGTGTGAGAGTTGGTAGACTGTGGGGGTAGGTGGAGGTGTGAGAGGTGGTGGACTGTGGAGGTAGGTGGAGGTGTGAGAGAGTTGGTGGACAGTGGAGGTAGGTGGAGGTGTGAGAGAGATGGTGGACTGTGGAGGTAGGTGGAGGTGTGAGAGAGATGGTGGACTGTGTAGGTAGATGGACGTGTGAGAGATGGTGGACTGTGGAGGTGTGAGAGATGGTGGACTGTGGATGTAGGTGGAGGTGTGAGAGATGGTGGACTGTGGAGGTGTGAGATATGTTGGACTGTGGAGGTGTGAGAAAGATGGTGGACTGTGTAGGTAGGTGGAGGTGTGAGAGAGATAGTGGACTGTGGAGGTAGGTGGAGGTGTGAGAGATGGTGAGGTAGGTGGAGGTGTGAAAGAGATGGTGGACTGTGTAGGTAGGTGGAGGTGTGAGAGAGATGGTTGACTGTGTAGGTAGGTGGAGTTTTGAGAGATGGTGGACTGTGTAGGTGGGTGGAGATTTGAGCGAGATGGTGGACTGAGTAGGTGGGTGGAGGTGTGAGAGAGATGGTGGACTGAGTATGTGGGTGGTGAGAGAGAAATGGTGGACTGTGGAGGTGTGAGAGATGTTGGACTGTGGAGGTAGGTGGTGTGAGAGAGATTGTGGACTGTGTAGGTAGGTGGAGTTGTGAGAGATGGTGGACTGTGTAGGTGGGTGGAGGTATGACAGAGATGGTGGACTGAGTAGGTGGGTGGAGGTGTGAGAGAGATGGTGGACTGAGTAGGTGGGTGGAGGTGTCTGAGATGGTGGACTGTGTAGGTAGGTGGAGGTGTGAGAGATGGTGGACTGTGTAGGTAGGTGGAGGTGTGAGAGATGGTGGACTATGTAGGTCGGTGGAGGTGTAAGAGAGGTGGTGAATATGTAGTAGGTGGAGGTGTGAGAGAGGTGGTGGACTGTGGAGGTAGGTGGAGGTGTGAGAGATGGTGGACTGTGTAGGTGGGTGGAGGTGTGAGAGATGGTGGACTGTGGAGGTGTGAGAGAGATGGTGGACTGTGTAGGTAGGTGGAGGTGTGAGAGAGATGGTGGACTGTGGAGGTAGGTGGAGGTGTGAGAGATGGTGAGGTAGGGGTGTAGGTGTGAAAGAGATGGTGGACTGTGTAGGTAGGTGGAGGTGTGAGAGAGATGGTTGACTGTGTAGGTAGGTGGAGGTGTGAGAGAGATGGAGGACTGTGTAGGTAGGTTGAGGTGGGAGAGAGATGGTGAATTGTGGAGGTAGGTTGAGGTGTGAGAGATGGTGGACTGTGGAGGTGTGAGAGTTGGTGGACTGTGGGGGTAGGTGGAGGTGTGAGAGGTGGTGGACTGTGGAGGTAGGTGGAGGTGTGAGAGAGTTGGTGGACAGTGGAGGTAGGTGGAGGTGTGAGAGAGATGGAGGACTGTGTAGGTAGGTTGAGGTGGGAGAGAGATGGTGAATTGTGGAGGTAGGTTGAGGTGTGAGAGATGGTGGACTGTGGAGGTGTGAGAGTTGGTGGACTGTGGGGGTAGGTGGAGGTGTGAGTGGTGGTGGACTGTGGAGGTAGGTGGAGGTGTGAGAGAGTTGGTGGACAGTGGAGGTAGGTGGAGGTGTGAGAGAGATGGTGGACTGTGGAGGTAGGTGGAGGTGTGTGAGAGATGGTGGACTGTGGAGGTAGGTGGAGGTGTGAGAGAGATGGTGGACTGTGGAGGTAGGTGGAGGTGTGAGAGATGGTGAGGTAGGGGTGTAGGTGTGAAAGAGATGGTGGACTGTGTAGGTAGGTGGAGGTGTGAGAGAGATGGTTGACTGTGTAGGTAGGTGGAGGTGTGAGAGAGATGGAGGACTGTGTAGGTAGGTTGAGGTGGGAGAGATGGTGGACTGTGTAGGTAGGTGGAGGTGTGAGAGATGGTGGACTATGTAGGTCGGTGGAGGTGTAAGAGAGGTGGTGAATATGTAGTAGGTGGAGGTGTGAGAGAGGTGGTGGACTGTGGAGGTAGGTGGAGGTGTGAGAGAGATGGTGGACTGTGGAGGTAGGTGGAGGTGTGAGAGAGATGGTTGACTGTGTAGGTAGATGGACGTGTGAGAGATGGTGGACTGTGGAGGTGTGAGAGATGGTGGACTGTGGATGTAGGCGGAGGTGTGAGAGATGGTGGACTGTGGAGGTGTGAGATATGTTGGACTGTGGAGGTGTGAGAAAGATGGTGGACTGTGTAGGTAGGTGGAGGTGTGAGAGAGATGGTGGACTGTGGAGTTAGGTGGAGGTGTGACAGATGGTGAGGTAGGTGGAGGTGTGAAAGAGATGGTGGACTGTGTAGGTAGGTGGAGGTGTGAGAGAGATGGTTGACTGTGTAGGTAGGTGGAGTTTTGAGAGATGGTGGACTGTGTAGGTGGGTGGAGGTGTGAGAGAGATGGTGGACTGAGTAGGTGGGTGGAGGTGTGAGAGAGGTTGTGGACTGAGTATGTGGGTGGTGAGAGAGAGATGGTGGACTGTGGAGGTGTGAGAGATGTTGGACTGTGGAGATAGGTGGTGTGAGAGAGATGGTAGACTGTGGAGGTGTGAGAGAGATTGTGGACTGTGTAGGTAGGTGGAGTTGTGAGAGATGGTGGACTGTGTAGGTGGCTGGAGGTATGAGAGAGATGGTGGACTGAGTAGGTGGGTGGAGGTGAGAGAGATGGTGGACTGTGGAGGTAGATGGAGGTGTGAGAAAAGGTGGACTGTGTAGGTAAGTGGAGGTGTGAGAGAGGTGGTGGACTGTGTAGGTAGGTGGAGGTGTGAGAGATGGTGGACTGTGTAGTTAGGTGGAGGTGTGAGAGATGGTGGACTGTGTAGTTAGGTGGAGGTGTGAGAGATGGTGGACTGTGGAGGTGTGAGAGAGATGGTGGACTGTGTAGGTAGGTGGAGGTGTGAGAGAGATGGTGGACTGTGGAGGTAGGTGGAGGTGTGAGAGATGGTGAGGTAGGGGTGTAGGTGTGAAAGAGATGGTGGACTGTGTAGGTAGGTGGAGGTGTGAGAGAGATGGTTGACTGTGTAGGTAGGTGGAGGTGTGAGAGAGATGGAGGACTGTGTAGGTAGGTTGAGGTGGGAGAGAGATGGTGAATTGTGGAGGTAGGTTGAGGTGTGAGAGATGGTGGACTGTGGAGGTGTGAGAGTTGGTGGACTGTGGGGGTAGGTGGAGGTGTGAGAGGTGGTGGAATGTGGAGGTAGGTGGAGGTGTGAGAGAGTAGGTGGACAGTGGAGGTAGGTGGAGGTGTAGAGAGATGGTGGACTGTGGAGGTAGGTGGAGGTGTAGAGAGATGGTTGACTGTGTAGGTAGGTGGAGGTGTGAGAGAGATGGAGGACTGTGTAGGTAGGTTGAGGTGGGAGAGAGATGGTGAATTGTGGAGGTAGGTTGAGGTGTGAGAGATGGTGGACTGTGGAGGTGTGAGAGTTGGTGGACTGTGGGGGTAGGTGGAGGTGTGAGAGGTGGTGGACTGTGGAGGTAGGTGGAGGTGTAGAGAGAGTTGGTGGACAGTGGAGGTAGGTGGAGGTGTGAGAGAGATGGAGGACTGTGTAGGTAGGTTGAGGTGGGAGAGAGATGGTGAATTGTGGAGGTAGGTTGAGGTGTGAGAGATGGTGGACTGTGGAGGTGTGAGAGTTGGTAGACTGTGGGGGTAGGTGGAGGTGTGAGAGGTGGTGGACTGTGGAGGTAGGTGGAGGTGTGAGAGAGTTGGTGGACAGTGGAGGTAGGTGGAGGTGTGAGAGAGATGGTGGACTGTGGAGGTAGGTGGAGGTGTAGAGAGATGGTGGACTGTGTAGGTAGATGGACGTGTGAGAGATGGTGGACTGTGGAGGTGTGAGAGATGGTGGACTGTGGATGTAGGTGGAGGTGTGAGAGATGGTGGACTGTGGAGGTGTGAGATATGTTGGACTGTGGAGGTGTGAGAAAGATGGTGGACTGTGTAGGTAGGTGGAGGTGTGAGAGAGATAGTGGACTGTGGAGGTAGGTGGAGGTGTGAGAGATGGTGAGGTAGGTGGAGGTGTGAAAGAGATGGTGGACTGTGTAGGTAGGTGGAGGTGTGAGAGAGATGGTTGACTGTGTAGGTAGGTGGAGTTTTGAGAGATGGTGGACTGTGTAGGTGGGTGGAGATTTGAGCGAGATGGTGGACTGAGTAGGTGGGTGGAGGTGTGAGAGAGATGGTGGACTGAGTATGTGGGTGGTGAGAGAGAAATGGTGGACTGTGGAGGTGTGAGAGATGTTGGACTGTGGAGGTAGGTGGTGTGAGAGAGATTGTGGACTGTGTAGGTAGGTGGAGTTGTGAGAGATGGTGGACTGTGTAGGTGGGGTGGAGGTATGACAGAGATGGTGGACTGAGTAGGTGGGTGGAGGTGTGAGAGATGGTGGACTGAGTAGGTGGGTGGAGGTGTCTGAGATGGTGGACTGTGTAGGTAGGTGGAGGTGTGAGAGATGGTGGACTGTGTAGGTAGGTGGAGGTGTGAGAGATGGTGGACTATGTAGGTCGGTGGAGGTGTGAGAGAGGTGGTGAATATGTAGTAGGTGGAGGTGTGAGAGAGGTGGTGGACTGTGGAGGTAGGTGGAGGTGTGAGAGAGATGGTGGACTGTGTAGGTGGGTGGAGGTGTGAGAGAGATGGTGGACTGTGGAGGTGTGAGAGAGATGGTGGACTGTGTAGGTAGGTGGAGGTGTGAGAGATGGTGGACTGTGGAGGTAGGTGGAGGTGTGAGAGATGGTGAGGTAGGGGTGTAGGTGTGAAAGAGATGGTGGACTGTGTAGGTAGGTGGAGGTGTGAGAGAGATGGTTGACTGTGTAGGTAGGTGGAGGTGTGAGAGAGATGGAGGACTGTGTAGGTAGGTTGAGGTGGGAGAGAGATGGTGAATTGTGGAGGTAGGTTGAGGTGTGAGAGATGGTGGACTGTGGAGGTGTGAGAGTTGGTGGACTGTGGGGGTAGGTGGAGGTGTGAGAGGTGGTGGACTGTGGAGGTAGGTGGAGGTGTGAGAGAGTTGGTGGACAGTGGAGGTAGGTGGAGGTGTGAGAGAGATGGAGGACTGTGTAGGTAGGTTGAGGTGGGAGAGAGATGGTGAATTGTGGAGGTAGGTTGAGGTGTGAGAGATGGTGGACTGTGGAGGTGTGAGAGTTGGTGGACTGTGGGGGTAGGTGGAGGTGTGAGTGGTGGTGGACTGTGGAGGTAGGTGGAGGTGTGAGAGAGTTGGTGGACAGTGGAGGTAGGTGGAGGTGTGAGAGAGATGGTGGACTGTGGAGGTAGGTGGAGGTGTGTGAGAGATGGTGGACTGTGGAGGTAGGTGGAGGTGTGAGAGAGATGGTGGACTGTGGAGGTAGGTGGAGGTGTGAGAGATGGTGAGGTAGGGGTGTAGGTGTGAAAGAGATGGTGGACTGTGTAGGTAGGTGGAGGTGTGAGAGAGATGGTTGACTGTGTAGGTAGGTGGAGGTGTGAGAGAGATGGAGGACTGTGTAGGTAGGTTGAGGTGGGAGAGAGATGGTGAATTGTGGAGGTAGGTTGAGGTGTGAGAGATGGTGGACTGTGGAGGTGTGAGAGTTGGTGGACTGTGGGGGTAGGTGGAGGTGTGAGAGGTGGTGGACTGTGGAGGTAGGTGGAGGTGTGAGAGAGTTGGTGGACAGTGGAGGTAGGTGGAGGTGTGAGAGAGATGGTGGACTGTGGAGGTAGGTGGAGGTGTGTGAGAGATGGTGGACTGTGGAGGTAGGTGGAGGTATGAGCGAGATGGTGGACTGTGGAGGTAGGTGGAGGTGTGAGAGAGATGGTGGACTGTGGAGGTAGGTGGAGGTGTGAGAGAGATGGTGGGCTTTGGAGGTAGGTGGAGGTGTGACAGATGGTGGACTGTGGAGGTAGGTGGAGGTGTGAGAGATGGTGGACTTTGGAGGTATGTGGAGGTGTGAGAGATAGTAGACTGTGGAGGTAGGTGGAGGTGTGAGATGGTGGACTGTTGAGGTAGGTGGAGGTGTGAGAGAGATGGTGTACTGTGGAGGTGAGCAGAGAGCAGGAGAAAAGGGAAGAACTAGGAAAGAGAACTGTAGAGAGAGAGAGGCAGAGAGGGAGGGAGGCAGAGTGGGGGAGGGATAGAGATAGAGAGAGGGAGGCAGAGAGGGGGGAGGGAGGCAGAGAGAGAGGCAGAGAGAGAGGCAGAGAGAGAGAGAGAGAGAGAGAGAGAGAGAGAGAGAGAGAGAGAGAGAGAGAGAGAGAAGGGATGTTCTCACATATCATCCCATCCTCCTGTGTCAGACACCCTTGAGACAGCAGGAATATTGGCTTCAATGTCAGGGTCAGAGGTCAAGCTGATCAGATCTGTGAAACACAATAGTTTTTCCTGGATACTTACTGTAGGTCACAATGAGACATTGACTGTGATACATGGATCTCCACTCCTCTTCCCAATCCATTCTTCTTATTTTACATCAAATAATGCAATTATTACTTGATATAAAAACAATGGAATATGTTATATGGAAAACAAGATGGAGGTTTCCAGGGAAATGCAGATGATATTGTCTGTTCATCCTCCATTATGGTATATGAATACATTCATATTCATTGTAGAATCACTCTGTCCATTTTTATTACTTGTATTGTTATTCTTTCGTACTGTGTGGCAGGATGCAATAAAAAAAAGAGAGTGAGACTAAAGACAAAGAGGTGGATGATTGACAAATAATACCTTTAACTCTGACTTCCATCTGCTTCCTGTCATCGTTTGGTTATCTCTCTATTCCATCAAGAGTAATAACGGGAGCTAGTATATTATTTCACGTATGTCTGGTCGGGCTGTTATTATTCTACCATCTAATCTGTTTATTCATGTCCACTTTCCATTGATACCAAACAACCCGCAGGAGAAGTGAGCTTTATTACACCTCAATATAAGATGTATGCAGTTCCATTACCAGATGGTGTTAATGTTCTCACTTCTTACTGATCTGTTTAGAGTCCATGTGGGGTATTAGTCATATTGGAATATGAGACGACATTGATTTACCGATTCAATTACACAGCAGATCAGAGTGTCAGGTCGCACCCCCCCTTCCAAGCGCATGTAATGAATATGGAATGGAATGACAGTCTTGCTACAGTAGGGGTCCTTATCACTGCTCAGATGGATGGGGACCTCAAAGGTTACCTCAATTGGCATCGACTGTTCCGTACGACTGGGCTTCAGGTCAGGACCATTGGATCCTGGTGCAGTTTTATCCTCAACCAATGCAGGTGTACCCAGAGGAGGTGATGATGTCACTACCATTGTGAACTGTGTTGGCTGATTGTGTGTGTGTGTGTGTGTTTCAGGGCCCTAGGCTGTATCCTGTATGAGATGTGTTGCCTGTCACACGCCTTTGAAGCACACAACTTCTTGTCAGTTGTGATGAAGATAGTGGAGGGGGAAACCCCCAGACTGACAGCCAGCTACTCTCTGGAGCTCAACACACTCATGCAAAGGTGAGAAGGTATTCGCTGGAGAATGTACACTCAGTAACACATAGGTCAGAGTTCAATTCTCTCACGTAGTGCTTCAAAGTGTACAAAAAGATACAGGATAAAGAAACTCTTACCCTACTTCAAACCCTTAACTTAGCCATAACCATGGACTGTCTCTCTTTTTGGTCCCAGGATGCTGGAGAAAACCCCGTCGTCCAGGCTCTCTGCTGCAGAAGCTCTGAAGACAAAATTCATTGAGGACAGTATGCAGGTTAGACCTATCCTGGAAACATAACACACATCACAACAATATAAATACTTCTTAAGGCTGACTGATTGGTTGGTTGATTGATTGGGGTGGCTCCAAAGGTCAAATAGGCGGAGCTACGGTACCAGAATCACAGACTAATCAAGCCTATTGGCTGGTTGGAAATACTCAATGCTAAATTGACTTCCTGTCATAGTTCCCTTTTTTCCACAACACATTTTCTGTGTTCATGACCTTTTCTACCATGACAGGTTAGAAAATCAGTATTTCATCTGTCGTCCACATTCTTTTTGACAATTATGAACGCATGCACACACTCATATACGCATAATGTGTCTTACACACACACAGGAATATGAAGCTCACTGAAACGTAAAGCCAGCTAAGCTCATGTGAGATGTCAAATAATGTACTGTATCTGACAAGCATGTATGTAAATGTCCACATTACATGGACACGTCTGGTGGTCTGTGTTTAGTTTCTGCCTTGTGCAGTTTGGTAACCTGACTGTACATGATGTATTCTGTTCATCTTTCTGTCTTTCATCACTGCATTTTATGCATTGCATTTCTCTCTAGCACCTATGGCTGAATGTGCAAGTAAAGTGTATGATGTGGCTATCCCCTTGTATGTCTGTATGCTAGCCTGACACTGTTGTGTCTCCTTCTCAGTAAACATGGTCATTAGTGTTGCCTGGCTGTTCTGTGATGACATAAAACACAATGGTTATTTGATGTCTCTTTTCAATCTCTCCTCCTCCGTCTCTCCTCCATCTCTATCCCTCCTCCTCTGTCTCTCCTCCTCCATCTCTCCTCCTCCATCTCTATCTCTCCTCCTCCATCTCTCCCTCTGCCTCCTCCGTCTCTCCCTCCGCCTCCTCATCTCTCCTCCTCCATCTCTCCTCCTCTCTCTCCTCCTCCATCTCTCCTCCTCCATCATTCCTCCTCCTCCATCTCTCCTCCTCTCTCTCCTCCTCCTCCATCTCTCCTCCTCCATCTCTCCTCCATCTCTCCCTCCTCCGTCTCTCCTTCTCCATATCTTCTCCTTCATCTCTCCCCGCCTCCTCATCTCTCTCTCCATCTCTCCCTCCGCCTCCTCCGTCTCTTCCTCCGCATCTCTCCTCCTCCATCTCTCCTCCTCTATCTCTCCTCCTCCAACTCTCCTCCTCCTCATCCATCTCTCCTTCTCTATCTCTCCTCCTCCAGCTCTCCTCCTCCATCTCTCCTCCTCCATCTCTCCTCCTCCATCTTTCCTCCTCCATCTCTATCTCTCCTCCTCCATCTCTCCTCCTCCATCTCTCCCTCCGCCTCCTCCGTCTCTTCCTCCGCATCTCTCCTCCTCCATCTCTCCTCCTCTCTCTCCTCCTCCATCTCTCCTCCTCCAACTCTCCTCCTCCTCATCCATCTCTCCTCCTCCAACTCTCCTCCTCCAACTCTCCTCCTCATCCATCTCTCCTCCTCCATCTCTCCTCCTCCAACTCTCCTCCTGCTCATCCATCTCTCCCTCTATTTGTATCCAGTGTGGGGCGTGACTGGTGTTATTTGTCCATGACAAGTTTCTTCTATTGTCCTGTGAATATTCCCTCCCTCCCTCGCTCTCTCTCGTGCTCTATCGCTCTCTTTCTCTATCGCTCTTTTTCCTCTCTCTCACTCTCTCCCCTGTGGTTTACCCTCCATGTCCCTCTTTTCTCTTGTTAAAAGATTTCAGTGAGAGAATGAGGGACACAGAGATAGCACCACCCTCTATAATGCTGAGAGAGAGAGAGAGAGAGAGAGAGAGAGAGAGAGAGAGACTGTTAGTAATAAAGCAATAATATTGATCATGTCAACCTTTCTTTATCTCTCTCTTTCTTTCTCTCTCTTTTATTCTGTCTCTTTCCCCCCCCCCTTTCTCTTTCTCTGTCTTTCTCTCTCTCTCTCTACAGATCTTAAAACACAAGTTCTGCAGTCTGACACTGAGAGACAAGCCATCGGCGGGAGAAAGAGACGCAGCACAGATATCGAAAGCGATGTAAGGACATGCTCTATATTCTGTATGGTTTGTCTTTGGTTTGGGTTATTAAGAGAATAACTAAAACCACTATCATCCTCAGACATGAAGAATGAACACTGGCTCCTCAGTTTAGAGCTATGTGGCTGCATCAGTACAGAGGGATTTTCAAGCATTTACCCAAACACACAAATACTGCCATACTCTGTCCCTCTCCATAACCCCCTCTCTATCTTTCTCTCTCTCTCTCTCTCTCTCAATCTCCCCCTCTCTCTCTCACTTCCTCACACTCACATTTTCTCACTCACTCAGACATGGAAGCACAGTTAGTAGCAGCTGTCTCTTAAACAAACCAGACCGTCACTGATTCAAACTGGCACCAATCAGGGAAGGTGCCTGTCAACATTAGTTTAGCTGGCCACACACTCTCCTAGATGTCAGAGCAGCCAGGTGTAACATGCTACAGAGAAAGCCCAGATTAGGTCTAGGTTTTAGCATTCACCACACCCATCTCTTTAGGATTGACACGATCATGTCATTTGGTGTCTGACAGACCACATCTGTAATGACTTGCCAAGGTGCCTTGGTAGCATATGGACAATGCGATATGGTTGTGAGAAATTGTGATTAACTAGGGATTATGCATGAAATGATTCTCTGATATGATGTTACGCTTATTAACTGGTCAGTGACATGATCGTGTTATTCCACTTTTTACATACTTCCCCTGATGACTTGTCGAATGGAATTCTACACACCTTATAGTTAGAGTTAGAATTGTGGTTGAAGCCAGGGTTGAACTGGGATGTGGACATGAAGCTAGGGTTAGGGTTGTGGTTGAGGGTTAGGGTTGAACTGGAATGTGGACATGAAGCTAGGGTTAGGGTTGAACTGGAATGTGGACATGAAGCTAGGGTTAGGGTTGAACTGGAATGTGGACATGAAGCTAGGGTTAGGGTTGAACTGGAATGTGGACATGAAGCTAGGGTTAGGGTTGTGGTTGAGGGTTAGGGTTGAACTGGGATGTGGACATGAAGCTAGGGTTAGGGTTGAACTGGGATGTGGACATGAAGCTAGGGTTAGGGTTGAACTGGAATGTGGACATGAAGCTGGGGTTAGGGTTCAAATAAAATGTTATTTGTCACATGCGCCGAATACAAAAGGTGTAGACCTTTCCGTGAAATGCTTACTTACAAGTCCTTAACCAACAATGCAGACTTTTTAAAAAGTAAGTAAGAAAATATTTGCTAAACATAAAATAAATAAACTAAAGAAGAATAAAAAAAGTAGCACAGTAAAATAACAATAACGAGGCTATATACAGGTGGTACAGGGACCCAGTCAATGTGCGGTACAGGGACCCAGTCAATGTGCGGTACCGGGACCCAGTCAATGTGCGGTACAGGGACCCAGTCAATGTGCGGTACAGGGACCCAGTCAATGTGCGGTACCGGGACCCAGTCAATGTGCGGTACCGGGACCCAGTCAATGTGCGGTACCGGGACCCAGTCAATGTGCGGTACCGGGACCCAGTCAATGTGCGGTACCGGTCCCCAGTCAATGTGCGAGGTACAGGTTAGTCGAGATAAATCAAGGTAATATGAGGCTAGGGTTGAACTGGGATGTGGACATGAAGCTAGGTTGAGGGTTAGGTTTAGGGTTAGGTTTAGGGTTTGGGCATAAGTTCTGGTTAGAGGATCGTGGGAGACAGATTTGAATCAGGGTCTCCAATTAATATCCCTCTGGATTAGATCATCTCTTTCACATGTATATTGTTTGTCTGATTACTGCCCATCTCACTCTAAATGACCTTGTTACATACATTACATGTTGAAAGATGTATTTACATTTACATAGGAAGTGACCTCCAAAAGGTAAACACTAGAATTAAATCAAACCCACCACACTGAGGTGTTTACAGTGCACAGTATCTCTTTTTGACATGGTAAATTCAAAATCCCATTAAGGCAGCAAATATTAATTTTTTAATAAACAGCGCAGAGGTAATTGTGTGTAGGAGTATCTGACCTCTGACCTATCTTACTCGCCAATACTCCAGCCCTCCCAACCTCTGACAGTTGCCCTTTGACCTTTGCCCTTTGAACAGGCAGAGGAAGGTGCACCTGCAGACACTGAGGGAGAAGTCAGAGCTAGACAGAATGACCCCCAGGGAGAGAATGAGGCTGAGGAAGCTGCAGGCTGCCGACGACAAGGCCAAGAGGCTTAGGTAGGATAACCACACACAAACATAAACACACACACACACACAGCCCACACCACAGTCATTCGGTCCATGACCAGTATAGAGCCTGTGAGGTCCCGTTGGGATTCTCCTGGGGCTGATGCATGGCTGGGTTCCCTTTAAAGATGAGGAGAGATTTGTGTAAATGCATTCTCCCCTGCCCTAGTTTCCTTGGGCTGAACTGTGTTGGAGACCTGAATAGGGTAGATGGGAAGGACAACAGGCCAGGCAACAGGGCTAGTAAAGCGCTTTATGGAGTTCTATCTTTTAGCAGGACGCTGATATTATACAGACCATGACCTTCTCTCTCTCTCTCCCTCTTCTTCTGCCTCTCACTTTATCTTTATCTCTCTCTCTCTCTCTCTCTCTCTCTCTCTCTCTGTCTCTGTGTCTCTGTCTCTGTCTCTCTCTCTCTCTCTCTGGGTCTCTATCTCTCTTTCCTCCTCTCTCCCTCTTTCCCACACCCTGTTGTTTCTGGTTGATAACTACAGTGGTATGACTTACTAGTCTTAATGACCAACATAACCCACTACTACCTCACTTTTATACTGTGTTGCATCATTCATCTACAGGTAACTGCCAAAATAAAGGAAACATCAACATAAAGTGTCTTAATAGGGTGTTGGGCAACCATGAGCCAGAACAACTTCAATGCGCCTTAGCATAGATTCTGCAAGTGTCTGGAATGCTATTGGAGGGATGCGACACCATTCTTCCACGAGAAATTCCATCATTTGGTGTTTTGTTGATGGTAGTGGAAAACGCTGTCTCAGGTGCTGCTCCAGAAACTCCCATACATTTTCAATTGGGTTGAGATCTGGTGACTGAGACGGCCATGGAATATGGTTTACATTGTTTTCATGCTCATCAAATCATTCAGTGACCACTTGTGCCCACTTGTGTGGATAGGGGCATTGTCATCCTATCGGGGCATAGCCATGGTAGCCAAAATAATGGCCAAGATTTCAGGGGTTGGTGTGAGGTGTGACCCAGGTGCGGTGCGACCCAGGTGCGGTGCAGGATAGACAGTAGGCAGTAGGCAGAGATGGCGAAACAAGGATCTTTACTGATGGTCCCGAAGCCATGATACAAAATAACGGACTTTACAAGAAAAAGAAAGGCGGAGCAAATAAGACTCCAAAAAACAGGTTGACAGCCAAATATGAAATACTAACTGTGACTGAAATAATAAATAAACAGGGAGAACACTTCTCACATACCTGTCCATACGTCCCGCGATCAGACACTGATTAGTACTGCTAGGCATAGTGAAACTAGCAGAGAAAACTGAGCAAGGGAACACAGGGAAGTGAGGGCATAGATACACAGTTGAACAGGTAGACACAGGTGACACCAATAGGATCATGATTAGTCCAGACTGTGAGTGAGGAGGTGGCTAAGGTTGTGGGAGGATGACACCTAGTGGGTCGCTCCGGAACTGCGACCCCCTCCTGTAACACAAAATAATGGCCTGCCCAGCATTTTTATACATACATTTTTACATTTACATTTTAGTCATTTAGCAGACGCTCTTATCCAGAGTGACTTACAGTTAGTGAGTGCATACATTTTCATACTGGCCCCCCGTGGGAATCGAACCCACAACCCTGGCGTTGCAAGCGCCATGCTTTACCAACTGAGCTACACGGGATATACATGACCCTAAGAATGATGGAACGTTAAGTGTTTAATTAACTCAGGAACCACACCTGTGTGGAAGCACCTGCTTTCAATATACTTTGTATCCCTCATTAACTCAAGTGTTTCCATTATTTTGGCAGTTACCTGTATATTATAATGTAACACTACAGGAGACTTGCTGAGGAGAAATACCAGGAAAACCACATCCGAATGCAGGAGCTGAGGAGCCGCCATTTTGAGAAAGTCAGTTTGGACGTATTGAATGTAAGAGAGACACAATTCAAAAAGTTTAATCAAAAGCTCTCTTAGGAAATAATGCATATAATTGGATGAAAATTATTACTTTTTTTTTTCTCTACGACTTTAATTACTTGAATTCACTAATCGTTTAAGTGCAATTAGTAGCCTGTTCTTTGGCCTGAGTTAAACTCTAAGGGTTTCCATTCTCCGTGAACCTCGTTTGGTATTCCCTTATGGTCTCATTAACCAATCACTCGCTTCATAATTGAAAAAACATTTGTCTTGTTTAAAAAATAAAATAGATACTTATGAGTAATTGAATTGAAAACTCCATCACTTCCACCCAATAGGAGAGTGCAGGAGATGCTGTCCACCAGACTGCACCAATCACAGCCGAGGACTACCAGTCGCTGGGGTGCTCACAACCAATGGGAAGGCAGCAGCAGGACAGGATGCGCATGTCTGAGCCAATGGGGCGTGGTGAGTATACTTTCTTCTCCTACCTTTTATTTCTGTTAACGATAACCTGCTATAGCATCATGTTGTTATGCAGTACATCTTGGTTGGCCTGCAGTACATCTTGATTGGCCTGCAGTGCATCTTGGTTGGCCTGCAGTACATCTTGGTTGGCCTGCAGTACATCTTGGTTGGTCTGCAGTGCCTCTTGGTTGGCCTGCAGTACATCTTGGTTGGCCTGCAGTATATCTTGGTTGGCCTGCAGTACGTCTTGGTTGGCCTACAGTGCGTCTTGGTTGGCCTGCAGTACATCTTGGTTAGCCTGCAGTACATCTTGGTTAGCCTGCAGTACATCTTGGTTGGCCTACAGTGCGTCTTGGTTGGCCTGCAGTACATCTTGGTTAGCCTGCAGTACATCTTGGTTAGCCTGCAGTACATCTTGGTTGGCCTGCAGTACATCTTGATTGGCCTGCAGTACATCTTGGTTGGCCTGCAGTACAGTACATCTTGGTTGGCCTGCAGTACAGTACATCTTGGTTGGCCTGTAGTACAGTACATCTTGGTTGGCATGCATTGTGTGTCTCTGGTGGTTTCAGACAGAATATGACATTCTCCTGTTGTATCCTGACATCTCTGTCTCACCTGAACCTGTCCCAGTCCCCATGTCAATGTCTGTGGAGAACCATACCCTCTGTCCCTCTCCTCTCAAAGTGTAAAAAAAGAGGGGAGAGTTCACTTCGATGTGAATGGCTACATCTTTTCAGACGGGGTGAAATTCGTTTTTATCTAATCAGTTTGTCTAATCAAAGTTGTCTCAAGCTGAGCGCTGCTGCATATTTTGAGGGCATAAACAGAAAAAGTATGGTTGCATTGTGACTATATCCCTGAACATTAAAACGGCAATCAGCAGTTGAAACAATAACAAAGCGTACTCCCCACCACTGTTTCAGTAAAAGGCTGAGCGATGGGGCTGGAGAAATGTAACCACTCTCAAATTCATAGGCAGAGCTATGGATGCAAGGACTGACCATCTATGATATCAAAATGATAGTTGTAACCATATTTTGAAGCTATACAGTGTTTGTTTACATTTACTTTGTTTACAAACATCAGAGTAAAACAATATTTTATTTTGGGTTCTGATGGGGTACGACAGTTGAACTAAGCTCATGAGGCATTTATAAGTTATATTCTTCAAGAATCAATGGATACCATTAATTTATAAAATGTACTGTATGTAGCAACTGCAGAAAGGTTTGTTGAAATTAAACCTTATGTAAACCCTGATGAAAATGTTGCTTTGGCAAATAAAAACCTGTTTAGTTTTTCCCCAGTACACCTTAAAATGTGTTGTGTGCTTGAATCTTCACCAAATGTTTATCCTCTATTTGACAACGCTCAGGCACTTGGAGGAATACACACACGCACACGCATACACACACACACATCTCTGTATCTGTCCACACTGCCAATACAAACATGCCATAATAAACAGGTAAACACCTTGTATATAAACTGTGGGATCTAGGGAGGTTAGGAGATTATTGTCTGCTGTGCTCTGGGACTGTCATGTAATTTTCACACACCCAATTAGGGCCGGCCCTTCGCCCAATCACACGCCCAATCAGGGCTGGCCCTCCGCCCAATCACACGCCCAATCAGGGCCGGCACTTCGCCCAATCACACGGCCAATCAGGGCCAGCCCTTCACCCAACCATCTCAGATCAGTGAAGACCAGGACTTAAGAATAAGAAAATAGGAGACTTCAACAACTGTTGTACTGTAGCAGCTGTAGTGCCCATCAGGGTTGGGGTCAGTCTGTTGTACTGTAGCAGCTGTAGTGCCCATCAGGGTTGGGGTCAGTCTGTTGTACTGTAGCAGCTGTAGTGCCCATCAGGGTTGGGGTCAGTCTGTTGTACTGTAGCAGCTGTAGTGCCCATCAGGGTTGAGGTCAGTCTGTTGTACTGTAGCAGCTGTAGTGCCCATCAGGAATTGAGGTCAGTCTGTTGTACTGTAGCAGCTGTAGTGCCCATCAGGGTTGGGGTCAGTCTGTTGTACTGTAGCAGCTGTAGTGCCCATCAGGGTTGGGGTCAGTCTGTTGTACTGTAGCAGCTGTAGTGCCCATCAGGGTTGGGGTCAGTCTGTTGTACTGTAGCAGCTGTAGTGCCCATCAGGGTTGGGGTCAGTCTGTTGTACTGTAGCAGCTGTAGTGCTCATCAGGGTTGGGGTCAGTCTGTTGTACTGTAGCAGCTGTAGTGCTCATCAGGGTTGGGGTCAGTTTAGTCTCTTGTTGCCATACCTCCAAAATCACCACATTGTCACGCCTCCCATTTTAGGGAAGGCGACGAGGCTAGGGTCAGTTCAAACTCAAGTGTAGAAGTGGACAATTGATTTCAATTCAAAATAAGGTTTGCAATTCACTTTGTAATCCGCCATTAATTTAAATGACTATCATTTAAATGACCGACCGGCTCGATTCGGTCTTTTGTAGCAACATTTGAAATTGTGTTTTTTACATGGGATAAAAGTAAAGACTCAGAGCTAGAAAATTGTATATCATACACTACAGTTGAGGAACAATGGGAAAGTTATTCTGCTTTGAAAGTTGATAAACTTGTAACCTCACTTTTGAGAAAATGGCCCTTGAATGTTTTGGTACCTACTGGAGAGCTCTTTTTTGTCTACACCCATTCAGCATCATTCACACCCTTTTAAGCTTTAGCCCACCCATCTCTTTAAGGATTCACATGTGAGGGCATGTACTAAACAACCAAAGATTTCAAGACTAAAGGCTGGCTTATACTATGGGTGTGCTCAGAGTGCCAGAGTGTGCTCTGGGCGTTCATAAACTCAGAGCATTGTCAGACTGGCCTTTTGTAAATTCTGAGCGTTTTTCTCTCGGAGCATTCAGAGCGCACACTGGACGCTCTGGCCGAAAAGTAGGGTTGATCCGAGCGTTCTGCCCTAACAACAGCAGTTAAGCACCCAAGCTAACTGGCTAAAGTTGGCTAGAACAGCTCACTCTGACCATTTTACTCGCCTTAGCAGAGCTGGTTAGGCTGTTTTTATGTTATCCAGAGCATTGGTGACTGCAACTGTGCTGCTGGCAACAATTTAATTATGCTTTTTCCCCAACGTTTACTGACACCGGCCATATTCAACGGGTGTTGAGCGTTCGTAAATTCGTCAGTTATTCTGCGCTCTGGCACACTCAGACAAGAGTGCTCTGAAATCGGAGTAGATAGCCAGAGCAAATGTATCAGCTACATCTATCGACAGTTGTAGCAGTGACATCATAAACATTATATTGAATAGTTACTTGCATAGCGGAGTCTTTTGTTTAGACATGTAGCTAGCTAGCTAAACAATGAACCATCATTTACATTTACATTTAAGTCATTTAGCAGACGCTCTTATCCAGAGCGACTTACAAATTGGTGCATTCAACTTAGGATAGCCAGTGGGACAACCACCCCCTTTTTTTTTTTTTTTATGGGGGGGGGGGGGTAGAAGGATTACTGTTATACTATTCCAGGTATTCCTTAAAGAGGTATAATAATCCCAACTCATAACGTTACTTCCCTGCATGAATCTGTAGGTAGCTAACCAACCAGGTTCAATGTTAGCTAGCTAACATTAGGCTGTAACTAGCAATGCAAATGACTCTGAGATACTACTAATATTACTACACAGATCATACACGTAACGTTAGCTAGCTAGCCAGCCAGCTAACGTTAACTAGCTAGCTAACAGTACACTTTAACTTGAAATGAAAATTACTTTCTGACAACATTTGAAACATGTAATATCTGAAAATGTAGCTAGCTAGACTCTCTTACCCGTATACATGGATGGATGCTTCTCCCTCTCTGTCACAGATGCCATGGTTGCTCTTAGTTTGAAGATGTAATCCGGAGACAGGTGTTTTATGTTGTCAACAGCCTTCTGTGTGTTCTCTTTTCGACTCCGTCTGCATATTTGCAATCAAACGCCAGAATCTTCTCCATCTCCTTAGCTATCATACTCTAATTCCACTGATTTCAAAACTTGGTCCTCCAGAAAGTGGAGAGCAACACTTATGCAGGTCTACTACGTGATATCTTTCAAACAAGCCCCGTTAGAAAGGATTACCTACACATACTGACCAGCTCATATTATAGACAGAAGCGTGCTACATGGCAGACCAATCTGAACTCATCTCTCGTCATGTCCAGCTCACTCATTATCTCAGCCAATCATGGCTAGCGGGAAGGTTGCTCTCTTTTTCTGTGGCTAAACCAACTAGGCTCGTAATTTAACAATTTTATTCGTATTTACAGATGGCATACAAGTTTGTTAATAAGGCACATGAAAGTTCACATGTTCCAGAAGGCATTTCTGCCAGAAAATGCATTTTGATTTTTAAAAAGTTCAAATGGCTCTCCTGTGAAGTAGTGACGCGCGACATGCGCCTAGTTTCCTAAAATTAGTCACCAATATTCCTTGGTGAAAAAGCAGTCGAATGTCCAAGCCCTTAGCCCAACCCCCTGCTTAACACTCGCCCCACTTCCACTTCACTGTGGTACCCCCATGGTGGGAGATCCAGGGGGTCCCTCAGATCTCCTATGCCCCAGATTCCCTCACCTCGGCAGGGATCAGAGTCACTGAGAGCCCCTGGTGGCATGAAGCCTCTCCTACTCTGACAGACCAGCCGTAAAGTACAGAAGCCCAGGCAGTATCATCAAAGGCTGAGGAGCAGTGTGAACATGCATCACACAGTGTGCAGGAGAGAGTGGAACATAGATGACGGCTCATAGTAATGGATGGCATGGAGTGAATGGAATGGTATCTAACACATGGAAAACCAGGTGTTTGATGACTTCGATACCATTCCATATATTCCGTTCCAGCCATTACTATAAGCCCGTCCTCCCCATTTAAAGTGCCACAAGCCACCACTGCTACAGTACTACACACCCACACACCCACACACTCCCTCAAGGTGCACACACAGACACACACACAGTCACACACACAGTCACACACACACACACACACACACACACACACCCTCAAGGAGCACACATTAAAAAACAAACAAGCGAACAAGAAAGAAAATAGAAAAGTGCTTTCTTATTTTTACTGAACCACATTAAACAAAATCTCAATGGCCCATTACCCCCTTTCCCCTTTCAACTGTAGACATGGTCTGACATTAAACATACCTCAAGCAGCCTCACTGGGGAATAAAGTCAAGCATTAGACATTGAATAAATCATTGAATGATGCATGACGATGACCTCCATCCTTAGTATAAATAAACATACAGTATCACTGAGAGCCACAGGCAGTCACAGATGCAACATGGTCACAGTTTTCAGCACGGTGTGGTAGGATATAGGGGTCAATGAAGATTATATTACCTGAGTTTGAGGTCAGACGACAGAGGTCTCTCTCTCTCTCTCAGCTCTCTTTCTCTCTCTCTTTCTCTGACAGTCCCAATTTTCCCAGTGAAGCACTTTTTCAGAGACTCGAACTCTTTGCAGTCGGTCTCAGAGAGTTGCAGGGCCGGGACAGGGAGGGAGGACAGATTGACTGATGGGAGTATCTGGCCCTCTGTAACCTTGGCCGTGGTGGGGGAGGCCAATATTCATGATACCGGGGGTGGCAGAGGGCGCATTAATTAAACATTCTGGATTACAGAAACAGTTAGAGCTCGTTTGCATAAGTGATTATTCTGGTCTGGTATTAACATTGCTAATTAAAATCAATGAAGCACTGAATCAGGTGAGGAGGGACAGAAACCGCTGACAGAAATCGCCATCAGGTTATAAGCATCAGACAGACTGTGTGTGTGTGGGTGAGTGTGTGTCATTCTCTGTCGTTGAGAGTCTGCCTACTGGTTGGACTGTGGGATGCCGGGTCATAGGTCACTGATCTGATCTGCTTCAGGCTCTGCTGGACTCACTCTAAGAAAGCCACGAAAGGGAAGGCTTTTAGGAGGCTTATAGTTTGTGTGATGTAATCAGTGTATTGTGTTATACTAGTACTGTATACTGTAATTGACTTGACTGAGACATCATTATTTATCTGGTTCTATTTATCTGGTTCCTTTATGATACTTTGATCAATTTTCAGAGGCGCTTGTTTTTTTTCTCTCCATTTCATTCCCTGTCTCTTTATCTCCATTTCATTCCCTCTGTCTCTTTATCTCCATTTCATTCCCTCTGTCTCTTTATCTCCATTTCATTCCCTCTGTCTCTTTATCTCCATTTCATTCCCTCTGTCTCTTTATCTCAATTTCATTCCCCCTGTCTCTTTATCTCCATTTCATTCCCTCTCTGTCGCTTTATCTCCATTTCATTCCCTGTCTCTTTATCTCCATTTCATTCCCTCTGTCTCTTTATCTCCATTTCATTCCCTCTGTCTCTTTATCTCTATTTCATTCCCTCTTTCTCTTTATCTCCATTTCATTCTCTCTCTCGTTATCTTCATTTCATTTCATTCCCTCTGTCTCTTTATCTCCTTTTCATTCCCTCTGTCTCTTTATCTCATTTCATTCCCTGTCTCGTTATCTTCATTTCATTCCCTCTCTCGTTATCTTCATTTCATTCCCTCTGTTTCTTTATCTCTATTTCATTCCCTGTCTCTTTATCTCAATTTCATGCCTTCTGTCTCTGTCTTCATTTCATTCCCTCTGTCTCTTTATCTCTATTTCATTCCCTCTGTATCTTTATCTCTATTTCATTCCCTCTGTCTCTTTATCTGCTTTCCCCATTTTTATTGGCCATATTTCTCAGAAGAAATGGTTTTGTCTTTAAGGATTAAGGATAAGTCTTTGTAATGTGTACAGATTTATATTGGAGATTGTCCCGGTTTTTAAATTGAACTTTTGTCTCCAATACCAGTCAACACTTTATATTGCAGGCTTCTGTGGTAGATAGGAAAGAAACAATTATTGAAAATGTAATTAAAGTGATTTCCACTCTCTTCCACACATTTTCTTTCTCTGTCTCGCTCCTCAGTGCTCTCTGTCTTCCTCTTTTTCTGTCTCTATCTCTTTTCTCTCGATCTCTTCCCACCCATTTCCCTCTCATTCAGGCAGACAGTAAGCTGCTGCAAAAGTAACTCAACGCCATAGAGCTGGGACTCTTCTTTTCCTCTCTCTTTCTCTTGTTCTTTCTCCCGCCACTCCCCCTCCCTCTCTGCTTCACTCCGCCTAGAGGAGTCCCTGGTCAGGCTGGTGCTCAGGTGCAGAGCACTAAGTGAGAAAATGGAAGTGTTCAGGAAATGAGCGGGAGATTCCCAGTAGCACAGACACCCACCACAGCTGTGTGTGTGTGTGTGTGTGTGTGTGTGTGTGTGTGTGTGTGTGTGTGTGTGTGTGTGTGTGTGTGTGTGTGAGAGAGTGAGAGTGAGAGTGAGAGTGAGAGTGAGAGTGAGAGAGAGAGTGAGAGAGAGAGAGAGAGAGAGAGAGAGAGAGAGAGAGAGAGAGAGAGAGAGAGAGAGAGAGAGAGAGAGAGAGAGAGAGAGAGAGAGAGAGAGAGAGAGAGAGAGAGAGAGAGAGAGAGAGAGAGAGAGAGAGAGAGAGAGAGAGAGAGAGAGAGAGAGAGAGAGAGAGAGAGAGAGAGAGAGAGAGAGAGAGAGAGAGAGAGAGAGAGAGAGAGAGAGAGAGAGAGAGAGAGGTCTGTATTCTCCCTACATTACATCACTTCTTTTGTTTTTGTTTGTTCCCCACTGTGTGTATCTGTATGTGTAGAAATCCCAGAGGACCCTCAGACTGCAGAGGTGTATTATTATCAGGATGGATTTGAGTCCTGCTCTGATGAAGAGGAGGAGGAAGGAGAGGAAGGTGACACCCTGACCTCAGAAACGCTTTGTCACTCCTATGGACAGGTGAGGTGTGTGTGTGTGCAAGCTCTGGAGCTCCTTGAATTACTTCTCCCTGCTACTTGAAGAGTGAGACAGGCAGAGAGTCAATCAACTCCTCTCTCCTGTGTGAAGACAGATAGTCAATCAAGTCCTGTCTCCTGTGTGAAGACAGATAGCCAATCAAGTCTTCTCTCCTGTGTGAAGAAAGGCAGACAGTCAATCAAGTCCTCTCTCCTGTGTGAAGACAGATAGTCAATCAAGTCCTCTCTCCTGTGTGAAGACAGACATACAGTCAATCAAGTCCTCTCTCCTGTGTGAAGACACAGTCAATCAAGTACTCTCTCTTGTGTGAAGACACGGTCAATCAAGTACTCTCTTGTGTGAAAGTGGAAGGGGGAGAGTTCCAATGAAGGATGTGGAGATGTATTGCCCTTTAGAGTGGGACTGACAGCTATCAGTGTCTCTCAGCCTTTTTCTCAAGTTGAATAGCTTTTTTATGGTGTCTCTAATGGCAACCATAGAATAAGCATGCCATGATTATGAATCCATTATTTAGAGTTGGGTCATAATGTCGTCATTGTAACATCTGTGTCTTTATGATGTCATGCATTTTTTCATAAAGTAATGTATTCATTTTATGTAGTAATTTATGGTGACAATAATGGCATTTGACATGTCATTTTCTGTAGAATATCAATAACCATCTAAACCTAGCTGTAGGCTACGGTGCTCAAGCACCCTCTCCCCGTAACTTAGTCCTGATGTGGCTAGCACCCTCTCCCCGTAACTTAGTCCTGATGTGGCTAGCACCCTCTCCCTGTAACTTAGTCCTGATGTGGCTAGCACCCTCTCCCCGTAACTTAGTCCTGATGTGGCTAGCACCCTCTCCTGTAACTTAGTCCTGATGTGGCTAACACCATCTCCCCGTAACTTAGTCCTGATGTGGCTAGCACCCTCTCCCCGTAACTTAGTCCTAAAGTGGCTAGCACCCTCTCCCCGTAACTTAGTCCTGATGTGGCTAGCACCCTCTCCCCGTAACCTAGTCCTGATGTGGCTAGCACCCTCTCCCCGTAACTTAGTCCTGATGTGGCTAGCACCCTCTCCCCGTAACTTAGTCCTGATGTTGCTAGCACCCTCTCCCCGTAACTTAGTCCTGATGTGGCTAGCACCCTCTCCCCGTAACTTAGTCCTGATGTGGCTAGCTAGCCTCCATTGACTGTCTGTCTTCACACAGGAGAGAATACTTGATTGACTGTCTGCACCAATTACTTTAATACATTCAAAATGATAGACAGACTATGAGTGGTGGGCCACGCAGCATGGAACACAGCTTTAAACCTTTGTATTCTTTACTTCTGCCTGTTCTAATGCTCTGGTTTGTATTCTGTAGTGGTGGTGCATTTGGGTGGTGATTCAGGAGGGATTACTGTTGAATAATACTGTGCTGGAGACTGTGGATAAATGTGTCCATTGTGACGGCTGGTTCAGGGGGCTCGGGACATTTTGGAGCATTGTTCACTGGCACACTTTAGTGTTTGCCCCTTTATCAGTGAGATAATGTTTTAATCCGTTTGGCTCCGCTGGCTCTCGGGTTTGGCCTGTCCAGAGTTGCACAAAGCCAACCACTATTCATCGTTGAAGAAACACAAACGAGAACAATGTGAATTCAGAGAGTAATTTTCCTCTGTGGCCGTATGCCAGAGGGGCGCCTTGGCAGGAAGAGACTCTATGGTGTTACCCAGGGATTCTCAGCTCTGTAGACATGGTGTAGGATGACTTTCATCTCTCTCTCTCACTCTTTCACTCACTCACTCACTCACAACACACACACACACATTCTCATCATCATTGGATTAGCATGATACATATCATCATAACACACATTAGCAGGTGGTTATTCCCACTGCTTGTCCTGGTCATAAATACAACAGAAGCGGTTTACACATTTGGTCTTTATAAGTTGATATTAAATTCACTTACAGATGTAGGATCTTAATTTGAGCCAGTTTGCTACAGCAGGAAAATAATCTTGCAACAACAGGAAATGTAAATTATTATGTGGATTATAATTAATGGACATTGTTTGTAGGGGTTGATACATTTTTCGTTAGGGCAAATCAAGTCTGACATTTTTAAGTGGAAACTACAAACTTTTTTCTTGTTGTACTTTTTACCCCTTTTTCTCCCCAATTTCGTGATATCCAGTTGGTAGTTACAGTCTTGTCCCATCGATGCAACTCCACTACGGACTCGGGAGAGGCGAAGGTCGAAAGCCATGTGTCCACCGAAAGACGGCCCTGCCAAGCAGCACTGCTTCTGGAAGTATCATGCTAACCTGGAAGCCAGCCGCACCAATGTGTCGGAGGAAACACCGTACAACTGGTAACCGAAGTCGACTGGCCAAACCCTCCCCGGACATCCCGGCCGGCCAAACCTCCCCTAACCCGGACAACTCTGGGCCAATTGTGCACCGCCTAATGGGTCTCCCGGTCACGGCCGGCTGCGACACAGCCCGGGATCGAACCCGGGTCTGTAGTGATGCCTCTAGCACTGCGATGCAGTGCCTTAGACCACTGCGCCACTCGGGAGGCTAGAAGCCTTTTTAAACCTCAAATACACTACAAGTTTGCATTTCTTGCTATGCAGGAAAATTCTCAGCAACAAAAGAGTGATCAAATTAAGATCTACATCTACAAGGTTAGCATCAGACCAGTGGAGGCTCCTCAGAGGAGGAAGGGGAGGAATTTCATAAAAATTCAAATAGGTTTTTAGATAAAACTATACTAAATATAATCACGTCACCAAATAATTGATTAAAACACACTATTTTGCTAAGAAGGTCTACAGTAGCCTCAAGAGCACTCTGTAGGGTAGCACCATGTTGTAGCCGGAGGACAGCTAGCTTCCGTCCTCCTCCGGGTACATTGACTTCAATACAAAACCTAGGAGGCTCATGGTTTTCACCCCCTTCCATAGACTTACACAGTAATTATGACAACTTCAGAGCTCTTCCAGCATGAACTGACATGTTGTCCACCCAATCAAAGGATCAGAGAATGAATATAGTACTGAAAGCATAAGCTACAGCTAGCTAGCACTGCAGTGTATAAAATGTGGTGAGTAGTTGACAATAGTTGAACAGTTTAAAAAAAAGTAATTTATTTCAAAATGAAGGAGAAGCAAGAGAGAAATAGAGAGAGATTTCTTCATTTTTTGTTCACTTTCAGTTTCACTTACTTTAGCCTACTAAAACACCCTGCTCAAACAGAGGGATGCTATGTTAGCTAGCTGGCTATGACTTTCCAACACAACACTGGAACTCTTCCAAGTCAAGGTAAGCTTTTGGTATGACTAATTTATTGCCACCGGGGCTGCCGGTGTAACTGCTTACTGACTGTACACTGTAACGTTACTGCATGATTGTAGCTGGTTTACTAATGCGTTAGTTCTAAAAGCTATGCTGACTATGACGTTACTTTAGCTAATATGGTGACAATGATGTAGGCTGTGTGCAGCGGTTTGGCTTGGAAAGGTTTTTTCGCCTGGTCACATACAGCCGATGTGTTGTGCATTGAAGTCCACAAGCGAAGGGAAGAGGTGAGTGGAGGAGAGTGCATAGATGCGACAAGGAATACAAAGTGGCTGCTATGAAAGTTAACTGTGTTTACGCGTGATCAGGGGTGTATTCATTCCGCCGATTCTGTTAAAAAATGTTTCTTAAATGGAAGCAAACGGAACAAAACAGGGATAAACATACCTGAATTTGTCCAATAGAAACTCTCGTTTGGAACTGTTGGACTCATGATTATACCCTATATCAGCTAGGCAAGCCAGGCAAGAGTGTGCAAGGTGGTATTGAGTGTCACTGTCTGTCACCTCAAATTTGTCTCTCGACCTGTGTGCACCTACGTTGTAAACTTTAATTCATAGGCTAGGTTGTAGCAACCTCATGATGGGTATAAGGAACATTTGAGTATCATGTAGTAGCCTAAACCTATCAATGTTACATTGAACTGGGTGAATGTCCAATAAGTTGTAATAGAGATTAGGCCATGCTCATGAAAAAAAAAAGTCCTCCCTCATCTTAAACGGCACTGACTGCCGCTGCATCAGACCTTGCCCAAGGCCACGAGCATCACTGTGTAGTTAATTTGTGTTAATGTGCTGCGCTGTGCTGTGGTTCTACACTCCCCTATGCAGCATTATGGAAATGTAATGATTCCACGTTGTTCAGATCAATCTAATCCCTACTAATTGCAGATTTATGAGACAATACAACACAATGCAATGCAACACAATGCAATGCAACACAATACAATACAATGCAACACAATACAATGCAATACAATGCAACACATTACAATACCATAAGTATTCAGACCCTTTGCTATGAGACTCGAAATTGAGCTCAGGTGCATCCTGTTTCCATTTAGCATCCTTGAGATGTTTCTACAACTTGATTGAAGTCCACCTGTGGTAAATTCAATTGATTGAACATGATTTGGAAAGAAACACACCTGTCTATATAAGGTCCCATAGTTGACAGTGCATGTTAGAGCAAAAATCAAGCCATGAGGTCGAAGGAATTGTCCGTAGAGCTCCAAGACAGGATTGTGTCGAGGCACATGTCTGCAGCATTGAAGGTCCCCAAGAACTCAGTGGCCTACATCGTTCTTAAATGGAAGAAGTTTGGAACTACCAAGACTCTTCCTAGAGCTGGCCGCCTGGCCAAACTGAGCAATCGGGGGAGAATGGCCTTGGTCAAGGAGGTGACCAAGAACCCAATGGTTACTCTGACAGAACTCCAGAGTTCCTCTGTGGAGATAGGAGAACCTTCCAGAAGGACAACCATCTATGCAGCACTCCACCAATTAGGCCTTTATGGTAGAGTGGCCAGACAGAAGCCACTCCTCAGTAAAAGGCACATGACAGCCTGCTTGGAGTTTGCCAAAAGGCACCTAAAGGACTCTCAGACCATGAGAAACAAGATTCTCTGGTCTGATGAAACCAAGATTGAACACTTTGGCCTGAATGCCAAGCGTCACGTCTGGAGGAAACCTGGCCCCATCCCTACGGTGAAGCATGGTGGTGGCAGCATCATGCTATGGGGATATTTTTCAGCGGCAGGGACTGGGAGAGTAATCAGGATCGAGGGAAAGATGAACGGCGCAAAGTACAGAGAGATCCTTGATGAAAACCTACTCCAGAGTGCTCAGGACCTCAGACTGGGGCGAAGGTTCACCTTCCAACAGGACAACAACCCTAAGCACACAGCCAAGACAACACAGGAGTGGCTTCGGGACACGTCTCTGAATGTCCTTGAGTGGCCCAGCCAGAGCCTGGACTTGAAACCGATCTAACATCTCTGGAGAGACCTGAAAATAGCTGTGCAGCGATGCTCCCCATCCAACCTGACAGAGTTTGAGAGGATCTGCAGAGAAGAATGGGAGAAACTCCCCAAATACAGGTGTGCCAAGCTTGTAGCGTCATACCCAAGAAGACTCGAGGCTGTATTTGCTGCCAAAAGGTGCTTCAACAAAGTGCTGAGTAAAGGGTCTGAATACTTATGTAAATCTAATATTTACGTTTTTTATTTTTTATAAATTAGTTTAAAAAATCTAAAAACCTGTTTTTGCTTTGTCATTATGGGGTATTGTGTGTAGAATGATGAGGGGAAAAAATGATTTAATCCATTTTAGAATAAGGCTGCAACGTTATAAAATGTGGAAAAAGTCAAGGGGTCTGAATACTTTCCGAATGCACTGTAACTGTCTGTTGCTGTACATGCAATATGCTTTGTGGACTTCACTGGACAGAGGTTGCTATCCGGTTTTGTGATAAAACAAAGGTGTGATTGAATTTATTCTGCCACTGTCTTCTTATTGTCGTGGCCTTTAGGCCTATATATCATGGTGTCAAGGCATAGGAACTAGCAGGTTATAGAGCAAACAACGCAATTATCACAACACATAGGTTGTAATATGGCTTTTTCTTTGGGGGGGGGGCTTGGCTTCCATAGTGATTTTACCCACGCACCGCTACTGCTGCTGAGTCACGGTAATCTACTCCTATTCTGCGCTCTGTAAACCTACGTGAATGGTGCTGATGCGTTGGTAGTACCCAACTCACTAACGGCCATCAGGTTGCTAATGAATGGCCTGGTACTCAGTGCTCTATTGTCCCTCTAATCACTCTGACATCAATGCAAATTAAATCGATTGCATTTTTATAATCTGAATGATGAGAATAAATGCTGATGGGAGTTAAGGGGTACCGTTTTGAAATGGACGCGGGGCTTTCCCAGCTGGCCACAATACATTTTTAAAACATAGACCCGGGTCCACACCATGTCCAGTCCGATCCGAGTGAGGGAAGTAGCAGAAAAGGCTATTTTTTTTTGGGTGCTTTATCAACCGAAGCGGAGGAAGGGAGAGAAACAGAGCATGGTGCTAGGGAGCAGGGGAGAGGCCGTGCGGTGTGTGTGTGCAATGTGAGTGACACGGGAGCTGGCACAGAAAGAGAGGTAGAGAGAAAGAGATAAGGCACTGTTAACTCCCACTAGTAGACTAACTTCTTGCTAGTTATTTATCCTCCCATCTCATTACATAGTACCTGTCTTGACTGCATCAAACCAAGAGAAGCTAGTTCATTCTTAAATGTGCTAATTTATTTATTCAATGATTCGCATTCAGCATTCTAATCCCCCCCCTTCTCTCTTGACACATGAGGGGATATCTCAAGGCTACAACCCAATCTCTTCCCTCTGCACCATGAGAGTAAGAAGGCCAAGCTAGATTAAAACTATTTGTCACTGTTGGGAGAAAGGACAGAAGAAAGGAGAAAGGTAGAAATGAAGAATTCAGCTTTGGGAGTGTTGCCAGGGATGAGCATGGCAGTTAGTTGGATGTAGCCTTTCAGCTGTGGTAGTGTCAGAGTGAATCTAGTGGAGGAGAGAGGGTTTAGAGTAGTTCTCTTAATGATGCACTCTCTGCTTGTACAGGTTTGTCCTCCTGGATGAAGACATATTTCCCACAGATTCATTAGTTCTATAGTAGGGCACTGCACGCTTCACCTCACCTCAGATGGTGCCAGTGTGGCTTGATCCAAATATTCACTCATCACACTCACTCATCTTCTCTAGCTCCTTGTAGCTTGCGCTGCGACATTTGGCTCTCCACGGCGTCCTGTTGGATGACAGTAGCGCAGGGTAATAGGGGTGACTCCCTCTTTCCCCTCCATTGTCACATGGATGTGGCACACATCACACTTCTGTACCCAGGAGAGTCCAGCCAGTGTCTGACACACACTGAGGCCATGCAGCAGCTGCCTCATGACTAATGTTTGCATTTCTCAGCAGCAGCGGTGCGGTGGTGGTGTGGTGCCCTGGGGGCCACGGAGAGGGGGATGCTGGGATATGGGGTCTATACAGACAATGTGATTGGCTGTTGCTGTCTCTAGGGGGAGGGGATCGGAACCCCTACCTGACATATCTGACAGGGTCGGAGGAATCCCTGAGAGCGCTGCTGTGTGGTTGTTGTTGTTGTTCACTGACCTCCATCTCCTGAGATCCACTACCTCTCTGTGTGTAGTTGGACTGTTTGGACACCTGCTCAAATGATGCTCTAGGTTTGTTTTGTACCGGTAAAACATACTCAGGATACTCCAGCACATATACTGTAGCACTATGACCATTTACATCTAAATGCCAAGTTAAACAGCTGTAAATATGATGAACGATAAATAACTGAGTGTGAACTCTGACCTCTGTTCCTCCTCAGGACAGCGACCTGGAGGCCATGATGAGACACATGGAGCAGGTTCTGGAAGGAGAGCTCAGCGGTGAGTTAGAAGACACACAGGCACGCACACACACTACCATGCAGGAGGTTGATGGACTTGTCCTAATGGTAGTAGAGTAGTGAGAAACCAGGTTACAAGTGCTCTGCAGTGGTAATTGATGTAGCTGTAGTCTACCGATGGTGAGGATATTGATGTGTTTCCACACCGTGAACACTCTTACATTAACTGTACTGGAAGGCCTGTGGTGGGCTGAGAGCATATCTGGTTGGAGCATTGATCAGGTCTTTCACTGTGCTGCTATTTACCGGTACTAGAGTAGCTATATCAGATGTACTGTGCTTACCTTCATATCGATGTCTGGATAGGGCTTGGATGTTTTTCTGAATCTCAGTAGTTTTCCGTGCATTACATCCTCTCTATACCTTATTAGGGTTCTTTTTCCTGATGTGTTGAACATGTTGATGTTGTGTGTACTGTAGGTAGGTGTAAGTCCTCCTCTCTCACCGTCCAGCATGCTCACCACAACACCGTTGAATGGATTTCCTGTCAAGTTCCCTTCTTTCTAAACAAGTCAAATAAGCACATATTTTGCCTCTATTTTTCAAGTTCTCCATTTGATCTGTGAAGAAGTTACTCTAGTTACTCCTGTGTGTTCAAGCGCTAGATTACTGTCTGTTCTGTCACCTACAGCAGACAAACTAGTTACTCCTGTGTGCTCAAGCGCTAGATTACTGTCTGTTCTGTCACCTACAGCAGACAAACTAGTTACTCCTGTGTGCTCAAGCGCTAGATTACTGTCTGTTCTGTCACCTACAGCAGACAAACTAGTTACTCCTGTGTGCTCAAGCGCTAGATTACTGTCTGTTCTGTCACCTACAGCAGACAAACTAGTTACTCCTGTGTGCTCAAGCGCTAGATTACTGTCTGTTCTGTCACCTACAGCAGACAAACTAGTTACTCCTGTATGCTCAAGCGCTAGATTACTGTCTGTTCTGTCACCTACAGCAGACAAACTAGTTACTCCTGTATGCTCAAGCGCTAGATTACTGTCTGTTCTGTCACCTACAGCAGACAAACTAGTTACTCCTGTAGTATCTGCGGAATTATGACTTTGCTAATGTTTTCAAAGTGGAACCTGAGAGGATGTTTATTCAGTTTTAGGGGGAGCAGTTTTAGAGGGACACCCCATAGAACAGAGGAAGTCTGTTGTGTGGAGACAGGTGATTGGTCAGTATGGGAAACCACCCATATCCTGGTAAAGATTATAAATACTTGGTTTGAGACAAAGAAGATCAGAACAGACATATTATTTTGGGACACTGTTCTCCAGATGCTGCAGACGTCTGTAAACTTATGCTGAAATCTTGTGATATAAATAAAACTTATAATCAAAGTACAGCATAAGCGGACTCCTTGGTTTCACAGCATAATTAGCAATGTTTACTCGACACAACACTCCTGTGTGTTCAAGCGCTAGATTACTGTCTGTTCTGTCACCTACAGCAGACAAACTAGTTACTCCTGTGTGCTCAAGCGCTAGGAAAACTAGCTAAAAAGAAATGCACAAAAACAAACTACAATTCCAGTATATTCAGCTGTACTCAGTTGATATTCTAATGGTGTATTGAATACTGTAGCTGTCCTCTTAGGTTCATGTGTTCATTTGCATATTTTGGGCTCTACGCTCTATGTATCCCTCCATGGTGTTTAGTTAAACAGGGAAGGGAGTGGAGAGCAACAGTGGTCTGGTGGAATAGAGAAAAGACTAGTCTCCATGCACACCAACACATTGCCATAGAGGCTGTAGAATGTAAATATATGCCTGTTTATGCCACGGAGAATGGAAATGAATGCATGTTTATCCATGTATATGGACCCATGTATTCTCTCCCTCTCATTATATCTCTCATATCTCTCTTCTTACAAATAATGACCGACTCCGATTCTCACACAAACACACACACACACACACACACACACACACACACACACACACACACACACACACACACACACACACACTCTTTGCTGGCCCAGTGAACCGTGGAACCTCATGTCAGATACTGGCAGCTCCTAGACACAGCCTCTCTGCCTGCTCACCTGTGGCGAAGCTCTACTCTCAGCATCTGCTTTTATTTAATATTGGCCTAGATAAGTCTGGAAACATACAATGAGAAACTTTCTTCCAACCCACTGTGAAAGTGCTGCAGTAAGTACTGCCTTGGTGACAATGAGTTTAAACTTTCATTTAAATAACGAAAGAGAATAACCACACACCCAAAAGCGATTAGTGAAGGTGTTGGAGGCATGCTCAGATGAAGGTTGACTGAACGAAAGCTCAGCTACTATTAATCACATTTGCATCAGACTGGAAGTGTGCCGAGACTTTTCCCTGTTTCTCCAGTAGAAATAACAAAACAAAATTCAAAAGAAATCAAGTTACTACTTTACCTGGATGTAAAGCAGTTGTGTATTTCTCTAAAAGTGACCATGTGTTGTGTTGATGTCTTTTTCTCTCACCTATCACTCTGTTTTAGGTTAGACACTGTCTGGGACATCTACACCACACAGTCTCTCTCTCTCTCTCTCTCTCTCTCTCTCTCTCTCTCTCTCTCTCTCTCTCTCTCTCTCTCTCTCTCTCTCTCTCTCTCTCTCTCTCTCTCTCTCTCTGTCTTGGGATACACTTCCTCTGCTCTCTTTACATAAATCTGCTTTTTAATAACTCAAAACAGCCCAAGCTAAATGGTGCCTACAACTCTCCCAAGCACTCTGGCAGTATTTCATCTGAGTGGAGACAAGGTGACACACAGCATTATTTACTGTGATTAGATAGCCAAGGACAGAGATAATATCACAATCCCACAGTGGTTGAGAAAATATGTGGTGTGTGATGCAAGGTTGTGATGGATACTGTTGAACTAACAGAGATCATTGTTGTTTTCTGTCTATGTGTTGTCATGCAGGAAGTGATTGTCACAGACGAAGGAGCTCCTTTATTAGAATTTGCTTTGATTTTATACTAAATTTGAGCATACATTTACATTTACATCATTATATTATCCAGTTTAAAAGATTGCTCACAAAATTATGAAATCATGTAAATGCGAAAATATCAGTTTAATTTTTCTGTATTTTTAATTAATGTATTGCCCATGTGCATCCCCAATAATCACACTTTCCTCTACAGTGGCTGAAGCAGTGCCAGAAGAGGGCCAGTGTGTCCCCATGGGGCCTCCAGTCATCAATAGCACCATGGCTGAGACCAGGATTCAGCGCATGACAGAGTGAGTATGAGAGCCTCAACTTTCACCTGACTTCAAATTTGATTTGATTTGTTTTTTAAAGTGACGATAAAAAAGTATTTATTAACTCTGAACAATTATGTTAATTATCTCATGAAATGTAACCGTGCAGTTCAATAATGTTTTGGAAAAGCCTAACTTGTAAAACAGAAACTACAACACCGTATATTCATTGCAGCTAAACAGCGGCTAACATAATTTCCATCCCTGCACATGTTGGCAACGGCAAACTTAAACATTTTCAATACACTCAGCATTGAAGTTTTAAATTCAAGTAAGATGTATCTCACCTCCAGGCAGAGTTTGTTTCCCTGTCTGCCTGTGGTCTCTCTATCCATCCACCCTCTTGTTGTCCTGTACATCGATCTGTGGTGTGCACCAATATGGACATCACATCAGCCTGGTGTAGCTGTGAGAGAGGGGCCCGTCACTTTGCTGTCTGCCCAGTGAAGGGGAGTGTCAGAGCCTGACTGTGCTGCTGGCCCAGGGGCCCAAACCTCACCTCTATTCCGCGCCACTACTCTCCTGTACAGACAGCTCTCTGGACTACAGGGGATAAAGGATTGACGATGAGAGAGAGAGAGAGAGAGAGAGAGAGAGAGAGAGAGAGAGAGAGAGAGAGAGAGAGAGAGAGAGAGAGAGAGAGAGAGAGAGAGAGAGAGAGAGAGAGAGAGAGAGAGAGAGAGAGAGGGGGAGAGAGAGAGAGAGAGAGAGAGAGAGAGAGAGAGAGAGAGGGAGAGAGAGAGAGAGAGAGAGAGAGAGAGAGAAGAGAGAGAGAGAGAGAGAGAGAGAGAGAGAGAGAGAGAGAGAGAGAGAGAGAGAGAGAGAGAGAGAGAGAGAGAGAGAGCACAGGACAATATAATAAATATTGATAATGTGAAAGATACACTGATCAATATTGTTCACACAGAGACAAAAGTCGCTGTCACTGTGACCAGGTTGGGTGTGATTGAGGTGATGGGGTTTGTAGTTTGTGCTAAGTGAAGCTGTAAGGGGCTGTTACCTGGACAACACAGCCCCTCTCTTCAAGCAATACACACTTTCCTTTTCACACAGCGACAATAGTATTCTGTTATACACACACAGTGTGAGTTTCTGCTCCATGCTCCCATGCTGAGACTGGTCCTGGTGTATTAATAACAGAAGCCCATATCCTGTGGGAGAGAGAATTAGACCCTGTCAGGTCCCTCAAAGCTGCCGCTTCATAAAGGCCCAGGAATAGGAGGGGGAATGGAGGGAGCGAGGATGAAGGGAGGGGAAGGAGGGAGGACAGGAGAACAGGTAGCAATTTATAGCAGCAGCATCTCTCACCATGGCTCTCTTGGCTCCAGGATGTTTAATTGTACCTCTCATTGAAACTCCAGGCTTAAGCCCACTGTGTGTGCCTCTGTGTACATGAGAACCTTCGGGAACCTGCTCAAAGCAAACCCTCCTCAAGCTAATGTTCTGTTCAACATTGGAACAATCCTATTATGGTGTTATGGGAAATGGTTATTTGTATTGAGTCAATGCACTAGGACAGTAAGCAAATAAAAACGTCTCCAATTTCTAACAACAGTCGGCTGGGGTGTCATGAGCTGCCATGGCCTGTTATGACAGATATTCAGCAAGAGGCCTTTACTACAGTGAAGGGTATCCATCAGGCTCACCGTGTTAGAGGTCCTCTGTCTGTTGTTAAGTGCTGCAGAAGGGGGCCATTTCTTGATAGAGATAGAGATAGAGAGAGAGAGAGAGAGAGAGAGAGAGAGAGAGAGAGAGAGAGAGAGAGAGAGAGAGAGAGAGAGAGAGAGAGAGAGAGAGAGAGAGAGAGAGAGAGAGAGGGGGGGGGGGGGGGGGGGAGAGGGGGGAGAGGGAGGGGGGGGGGGGAGGGGGGGGGGGGGGGGGGGGGGAGAGGAGAGAGAGAGAGAGAGGAGAGAGAGAGAGAGAGAGAGAGAGAGAGAGAGAGAGAGAGAGAGAGAGAGAGAGAGAGAGAGAGAGATTTGATGAACGATTTTTGTCCCATTCAGTATTTGGCCTCCGGTTTTTGTTATTCATCATAGTCATAGTCAATATTTTGCATATTTCTTTATCTCTGTAGACAGGAAATGGGTTCCCGCTGGTTTACAAATGCAGGAGCCAAAGTCGTGACTCAATGTAGGGACTTCCATCTGTAAAGGTCAACTGAAGAGGAGGAGATGGAGGAGAGAGGAGGAGAGAGAGGTGGAAGGAGATGGTGGAGAGGGGAGGAGAGAGAGGTGGAAGGAGATGGAGGAGAGAGGAGGAGAGAGAGGTGGAAGGAGATGGAGGAGAGAGAGGTGGAAGGAGATGGTGGAGAGAGCAGGAGAGAGAGGTGGAAGGAGATGGTGGAGAGAGGAGGAGAGAGAGGTGGAAGGAGATGGTGGAGAGAGGTGGAGAGAGGAGGAGAGAGAGGTGGAAGGAGATGGTGGAGAGAGGAGGAGTGAGAGGTGGAAGGAGATGGTGGAGAGAGGAGGAGAGAGAGGTGGAAGGAGATGGTGGAGAGAGGAGGAGAGAGAGGTGGAAGGAGATGGTGGAGAGAGGAGGAGAGAGAGGTGGAAGGAGATGGTGGAGAGAGGAGGAGAGAGAGGTGGAAGGAGATGGTGGAGAGGGAGAGGGAGCGAAAGAATCTACTCCGTAGTAAAGATGTCTGCTATCACAGAGCCTCAAAAATGGAATTCCATTATACAGTTCCATCAATCGTAAACAATCAGATGAATTTCATTATACAGTTCCATCAATCGTAAACAATCAGATACATTGTTGGTATGACAACTCATGCAGGGGGTTAGTGTGTACGCAATACGCATGGCCCATCTCCTATCATCAGTCTAACATAGGGAAAGTTCTGCCTCGTAGGGATAGCTACCATCCAGAGGGTGACACTCACTTCATCTTGACTGGAGGTGGATTTGGAATTAGTCCACCTGCTCACTGCCGAGTCTCAGAATGCCTGCCCAAAAAATCATATAAAGAGAGGCCCAGTTCAGTCTATACAAGCCACTTATGTTGAGGGAGGGAGAGAGGGAGAGAGTGAGACTCTAACACTCTATAACAAAGTGTCTCTAACACTAGGGACCCTTGTGCCTCTGCAACAATACTTCAGAGAGGACTATCAACCCTCTCACAATCCTAGCTGTTTCTATCTTCTTCTCACGCTATCCTTTCCATAGGAAGCCTCAAACCAGAGATGAGTTAGGATGGAATTATAATAATGAGACAGCATTTACTATGCCAGAATATTCTACTCTAAGAAAAAGACAAAGCCTAATTACACATTTATTGCTAAACTTAACTTCAGGCTTCTGAGGACACGTATAATGTTATGAGGGATGGCTAACTCTGGAAATTCATATGTTGCTACAGACTTAAGAAAAGCAGCTTTTAGTTTCTTCGCACCCCATGTATTAAGAACAATCTTCAGAGTTCCTTACAACGGGATGTACTGGTGTCATTTCGGCAGGTCAGAGTGCTGATTGAGGACCTCTCTGCTGAGGAATGTGATTGTTTGTCTTTAGTGTGTTTTGTATTTTTTTTATTCTCTTGAACTTTGTAAAGCAGTTTATTTTGTATTTCTTTGTATATTTTTCTGGTGTATTTTCTGTTGTATCAATTGTGTATAATTGTAAGATGCAGGCTCCCTTGTGAAAGAGACCTTGGTCTCAATGGGACTCCCTGTTAAATAATAAATAATGAACACACAACTATGAACATACAACTGAACTATGGACAGAAAACGCTGAACATACAACTATGGCCAACCAAACACGTTTTTTTGTTGGTCTGAAGCTTTGTCTGAGGTCCCAGGGTCATCTCCAAGATCACTATAGACAAAAAGACCATATAGCCCCAAATGTCATGGTACTTTTAGCTGAAAATGAATTACACTTCGGGGCCTTCCTCTCTCCCAGACAGCCCCAGAACATCAATAAAGTCCAATCTGAGATCCTAATGGTTCATTTCTCTGGGAGAGAGCTTTCACCAGCTTTATAGACCTGATAGGACCATTATCAGATGACTGGACAAACCAAAAGTAGACATTAATCTTTATGTCACAATAATAACTCCAGAAATAGTATCTGGTAAAAGGCGTCCAGGGAAGACAGGAAGGATCAGATAAATAAGTATTTTCTAAATGTCAGTTTTCTCTGGCTGTGACATCTCCAGAAAACAATGCAGTGAATCTCAACAGATCTCTCAATAGAGAGTTGACATTTGTCCCGTGACAATCGAGTACCATGTGCTCTGGGCATTAGAAACGGTTGATTTTGTGCCTGATTGATTGGACTGCTGGAGTTGTGTTGTCTCCTAGTGGAAGATGTGGACTTTGGTGTATGATACGTGGAGTTTCTTGGGCCCACAGGCCTCCGTCAAATTCACGAGGCCCGCCCCAATGCACCTGCTCTTTTCCTGCTGCCAGCTCCATGGCAACGGAGCACCCACTGAAGACAGAACACACACACTCTGGGAGTTTAGGCAGCTTAGCACTGGCTAGTGACACTGTATGTCTCCATGTCATGAAATATGATTTTTTACATTCTATTTGACAGACAGGTATAGTAATACTCTATCTCTCACAGCATCCATGATGCATTATGTGAGAGCATACAGGAACAAATAGACCACTCTTGTTGCTAAGGGGTACAAGAGTGGTCTATTTGGGGTCTCGTATGGCTCAGTTGATAGAGCATGGAGCTTGCAATGCCAGGGTTGTGGATAAATCCCACGGGAGACCAGTACGAAAAATGTATGCACTCACTACTTTAAGCTGTTCTGGATAAGAGTGTCTGCTAAATGACTCAAATGTAAATGCTAAGTGCTGTTATTCTGGCTGGATACCTCTGTTCACCTGCTTTAGCAACAATCATTCTGGTTCTGTTTAAGATTTGCTTGAGGTTGCCCGCAGTGCACACCATGCAAATGTTGAGCATGAAATATCACTAAAGTACAAGTTCAATGTAATTTCCTGCCTCCTGTCAATCACATCAAATCACTCTACACAGAGAGCACGTTATGGGAGCCAGGACAACATTTAAACTGTCAAAATGTCAGGCTGATGAGTGTGATTGGTTGACAGAGTTGACACCCAGTCTCTCTCCCTGTGTCTGTCCCAGGTCAGTGTCCCGTCGGCTGGGTCTGACCGTCTTCCAGAGGGTGTATGACTACCTGAAGGGAGCCAGGGAGAGGCAGGAGGGTGAGGGGAGCATCAGACAGGCCCTCAGCAGCCTGGTGGAGAGGCCCAGCGATGGCTTTGAAGTGGACCAACTACTGTACTACGAGGAGCAGCTCCAGGGAGCCAGAGAGGGAGCTGGGTGAAAGATATGTCTGACACTCACCAACCTGCAATCATGTTGCCTATCCAAGCCTTTCAGAAAGAGCACATCTTGTTGGTCTCCTGGACCAGGGTTGGTGAACTAGTAGGTCAACAGAGATGACAGACATTTACTTCATAATAGACCAGGGTTGGTGACCTAGTAGGTCAACAGAGATGACAGACATTTACTTCATAATAGACCAGGGTTGGTGACCTAGTAGGTCAACAGAGATGACAGACATTTACTTCATGATAGGCCAGGGTTGGTGACCTAGTAGGTCAACAGAGATGACAGACATTTACTTACATTTTCATTTACATTTTAGTCATTTAGCAGACACTCTTATCCAGAGCGACTTACAGTTAGTGAGTACATACATTATTTTTTTATTTTTCATACTGGCCCCCCGTGGGAATCGAACCCACAACCCTGGCGTTGCAAACGCCATGCTCTACCAACTGAGCTACATCCCTGCCGGCCATTCCCTCCCCTACCCTGGACGACGCTGGGCCAATTGTGCGCCGCCCCATGGGTCACCCGGTCGCGGCCGGCTACGACAGAGCCTGGTGACCTAGTAGGTCAACAGAGATTACAGACATTTACTTCATAATAGACCAGGGTTGGTGACCTAGTAGGTCAACAGAGATGACAGACATTTACTTCATGATAAACCAGGATTGGTGACCTAGTAGGTCAACAGAGAGATGACAGACATTTACTTCATAATAGACCAGGGTTGGTGACCTAGTAGGTCAACAGAGATGACAGACATTTACTTCATGATAGACCAGGGTTGGTGACCTAGTAGGTCAACAGAGATGACAGACATTTACTTCATGATAAACCAGGGTTGGTGACCTAGTAGGTCAACAGAGAGATGACAGACATTTACTTCATGATAGACCAGGGTTGGTGACCTAGTAGGTCAACAGAGAGATTACAGACATTTACTTCATGATAGACCAGGGTTGGTGACCTAGTAGGTCAACAGAGATGACAGACATTTACTTCATGATAAACCAGGGTTGGTGACCTAGTAGGTCAACAGAGAGATGACAGACATTTACTTCATGATAGACCAGGGTTGGTGACCTAGTAGGTCAACAGAGATGACAGACATTTACTTCATAATAGACCAGGGTTGGTGACCTAGTAGGTCAACAGAGATGACATACATTTACTTCATGATATACCAGGGTTGGTGACCTAGTAGGTCAACAGAGATGACAGACATTTACTTCATAATAGACCAGGGTTGGTGACCTAGTAGGTCAACAGAGATGACAGACATTTACTTCATGATAGACCAGGGTTGGTGACCTAGTAGGTCAACAGAGATGACAGACATTTACTTCATGATAGACCAGGATTGGTGACCTAGTAGGTCAACAGAGAGATGACAGACATTTACTTCATAATAGACCAGGGTTGGTGACCTAGTAGGTCAACAGAGATGACAGACATTTACTTCATGATAGACCAGGGTTGGTGACCTAGTAGGTCAACAGAGATGACAGACATTTACTTCATGATAAACCAGGGTTGGTGACCTAGTAGGTCAACAGAGAGATGACAGACATTTACTTCATGATAGACCAGGGTTGGTGACCTAGTAGGTCAACAGAGAGATTACAGACATTTACTTCATGATAGACCAGGGTTGGTGACCTAGTAGGTCAACAGAGATGACAGACATTTACTTCATGATAAACCAGGGTTGGTGACCTAGTAGGTCAACAGAGAGATGACAGACATTTACTTCATGATAGACCAGGGTTGGTGACCTAGTAGGTCAACAGAGATGACAGACATTTACTTCATAATAGACCAGGGTTGGTGACCTAGTAGGTCAACAGAGATGACATACATTTACTTCATGATATACCAGGGTTGGTGACCTAGTAGGTCAACAGAGATGACAGACATTTACTTCATAATAGACCAGGGTTGGTGACCTAGTAGGTCAACAGAGATGACAGACATTTACTTCATGATAGACCAGGGTTGGTGACCTAGTAGGTCAACAGAGATGACAGACATTTACTTCATGATAGACCAGGATTGGTGACCTAGTAGGTCAACAGAGAGATGACAGACATTTACTTCATAATAGACCAGGGTTGGTGACCTAGTAGGTCAACAGAGATGACAGACATTTACTTCATGATAGACCAGGGTTGGTGACCTAGTAGGTCAACAGAGATGACAGACATTTACTTCATGATAAACCAGGGTTGGTGACCTAGTAGGTCAACAGAGAGATGACAGACATTTACTTCATGATAGACCAGGGTTGGTGACCTAGTAGGTCAACAGAGATGACAGACATTTACTTCATGATAGACCAGGGTTGGTGACCTAGTAGGTCAACAGAGATGACAGACATTTACTTCATAATAGACCAGGGTTGGTGACCTAGTAGGTCAACAGAGATGACAGACATTTACTTCATGATAGACCAGGGTTGGTGACCTAGTAGGTCAACAGAGATGACAGACATTTACTTCATAATAGACCAGGGTTGGTGACCTAGTAGGTCAACAGAGATGACAGACATTTACTTCATGATAGTTCTTCTTCTTTTTGTTCTTCCTGTCATTTCCATCTAGAAGAACAAGCAATTATCTTTCCTTTAACTGAAGAGTGGATTATGGTAAGCTGGGTAACTAATTACATTGTTAGCTCTCCCAGCACTTTAAATTAAATCAATATTGAATATTAGTGTATAGATTTTTGTGTGTGTGTGTACATTCCAAACATGTGTGTGTGTGTGTGTGTGTGTGTGTGTGTGTGTGTGTGTGTGTGTGTGTGTGTGTGTGTGTGTGTGTGTGTGTGTGTGTGTGTGTGTGTGTGTGTGTGTGTGTGTGTGTGTGTGTGTGTGTGTGTGTGTACATTCCAAACTTTCATCTCCACACTGCTTGGGTTTTCTCTTTCATGTGAACCAGGAAACTCTCAGGAGATCCCAGAGTAACACACCATATTACTCTTGATCATCAAGCTGATGTTTTCATTGTGTGGTTTAGTAAACCACATGGATACCAAAAAATATCTTAACAAATGTATAAATAGGGAAATGATTTATGTTACCTGTCTGTATGTTCATAAAACATACATTACACGTCGTAAACATGGCATTATAACCATTAATTATGCTTCGTAGCTCTGTAATTGTAGAACTCTTTTTTTTTCTTTTTCAGAAATGTGATTACTGTAACTCTGCAAACTCATTAGAGTCTATTGACTGTTTGATGACAACTAGGGAGAGAGTTATTGTTCTTCCTCATCTTATTTAATTCCCATTTCAGACACCTATAGAATAAGGGCTTCAATAACAGGTGGTATTGATTAAGCTGGATGTGCATAGCTACTCTTGCCCCTGGGCTGAAGACAGTCCTGATTTCTGTACGGGCCTCCCCTCTCCAACATCAATAGTAATACTGTTAGCATAATCTTTTAGCTCTCCAGGGAGCTGCACATAATTTATGAATATTGCCCATTAAAAGTAAATGACATCTGAAGACAGTCATTGCCTGACCCTCTAACATCCTTTTAGATTTCGCTGTACTACATAAAGCCTTTTGCTTGACAATAAAGCATTTATGAAAATCCGGAGTTTGAGCACCAGCCTTTGATTTTAACTTTTGAAGACATGAAATATACAAGAAGTCCTCAAGCCACAGCCTAGCTACTAGCACTGCAGACGCTGCGGGAAAAACAGAGATCCAGTGAAAAGAAAGAAGAAGCTTCTTCCTGCCTGCCAGTGTGGATTCTCTTTTGTCTCTGTTGTACAGTAATCTCCTGGCTCGGATCTGAGGAAGGCACGGCAGCACGGGGGGGAGGTGGGAGATCAAACTCCAGATATGCCTCTCAGCTTCAATCTTCACGACAAACCAGAAAACATGACATGAAATGTGTTTGTTGTAGGCTGAACAGATTAACTGACGAGCGATGATGAACGACCAACAAACATCTCACCAACACCTCAATCAGATTCTCACATCTTACAGTGATTTAACAATATTTCAGACTCATAATTAAGAAAATGCAATATATCATGTGATTGGTTCTTACAGCCTGTTTCATTTTGACAGAAGATGTGTTATCCGAGGTGGAACATCAACAGGGAAATGTAATCAACCCACATAGAGGAAGTGCAGGATGTAATGCTAATTGGAGGTATCTTGGGGGATTTGGGATGATGATTGGAGGAAGATCAGGATGTAATGCTGATTGGAGGTATCTTGGGGGATTTGGGATGGTGATTGGAGGAAGAGCAGGCTGTAATGCTGATTGGAGGTATCTTGGGGGATTTGGGATGGTGATTGGGGGAAGAGCGAGATGTAACGCTGATTGGAGGTATCTTGGGGGATTTGGGATGGTGATTGGGGGAAGAGCGAGATGTAATGATGATTGGCAGTATCTTGGGGGATTTGGATTGTGATTGGGGGAAGAGCGAGATGTAACGCTGATTGGAGGTATCTGGGGGGATTTGGGATGGTGATTGGGGGAAGAGCGAGATGTAATGATGATTGGAGGTATCTTGGGGAATTTGGGATGGTGATTGGGGGAAGAGCGAGATGTAACGCTGATTGGAGGTATCTTGGGGGATTTGGGATGGCGATTGGGGGAAGAGCAAGATGTAATGCTGATTGGAGGTATCTCGGGGGATTTGGATTGTGATTGGGGGAAGAGCGATATGTAATACTGATTGGAGGTATCTCGGGGGATTTGGATCGTGATTGGGGGAAGAGCGAGATGTAACGCTGATTGCTGGTATCTTGGGGGATTTTGTTATAAAATTGCAAAAACCTATCTCCTCCCATGCCAATTTGTAATGTGTGTGACAGTGATGAGCCGGTGCTGTGATTAAATCTAGCCTTTTATTAGGAGTGAGGCCGTGGAGGTGATATGAATAGCTTTAATATGAGAGGTAAAGATGGCAGCCCCATGAAGGACCCATATTAGCACTACAGAGAGCGAGATTGAATTAAAACACATATGACCTAGCTATTCATCATTGATTTCCTCAATGACAATGACAGTTATAATAATACAGGCTGTGAGTGGATAGCGGATAGGTCTCTATGAAACTTTAATCAGTACTTACAGATGGTATTCATCCAGAAAGGTTCCCTCCATTGTTTATCTTTTTCTTTTCCAAACATATCTTCAATCCCATTACTTTTGATCACTGTTCAAAACTGTATGCTAGCTGCACAGCCTTTGGTGACTTTAATATAAAATTCATTGCAAACAGTAATGGAGAACCTCCATGTCCAATTCAACTGACTGGAATTGGCAGGATGACAGGTATGGGAGGAGAGGAACAGTTGGTTTGGCGAGGTTCGGGGGGTAGACACCCATAGCTCTCTGAAGAATAGAGCCTGATTAGGCCTCCCCATGCAGTCGTCTGGGAGACGTGTGTGAGATTGTACCTCTTCACACAGAAGTCTGGGAGCTGAGTGTGTGTGTTTGTGTGTTTTATTTTGTGTGTGTTATTATGTGTTACTGTATGTGTGTGTTATTCTGTGTGTGTGTGTGTGTGTTATTCTGTGTGTGTGTGTGTGTGTGTATGCCTTCCTCTCTCTCACACCATCTGTGTGGATCTCTCTTACTTGTTCATCCTCTAACATTGTCCTCTCCACTTCCAGCCTTTAAAGTTAGGATGAGTTTCATTCTTCATTCTGTTCACTTTCCATTCAGCAGAAGGTATTCCTGAGTGCATTGAGATGAAATGGGGTGTAAAGAAGCCTATGAGTTTAATGAACAATGACCAGCCTCTGGCTTCCTATTGTTGAAGCAATAACAGCTCCATCAACGTCAAACTGCAAATAATAAACATTATATTTCTATTTGTGAAATCCCTCCCCTCTCGACCCACACACACAAACACATTATTTCACTTAATGTCTCACCTTATCCCCCATCTCTTGTTCCTCTCACTTTCACTCTCTCCTTGCTCTCTCACCCTTTCTTCTCTCTCTCTCTCTCTCTCTCTCTCTCTCTCTCTCTCTCTCTCTCTCTCTCTCTCTCTCTCTCTCTCTCTCTCTCTCTCTCTCTCTCTCTCTCTCTCTCTCTCTCTCTCTCTCTCTCTCCCTCTCTCCCTCTATGTCTGGATGGCATTAGTATTCTCTGCTGTGTGAGCTGCTGTGTGCATGGCTGCAGGGAGATAAATTAATTGATATTTGGGCGGTGGAGAGAGGTAGCGACAGTTCCACTCCAACGGCCACACTTATACACGTTGACCCACTTTTGAAGCTGAGTGCTCACCGTCAAACTGAGGCTGCAAATCAGGAAGAGCTCAAGAGATCCAAGTCTATCACTTGAGGTCCAATTCAATCAAAGTACTAACCAGGAGTTTCTGGAATAATGCAAAACAAAGCTTGTCATGGCATCAAGCATGCTTAGACATTTATTTGTTTTTTCCTTTACACTGTAAACATTGTTTTGTTACGAACATGAATCAAAAATGTATTCTGTAGTGGGATGAAGCTGTTGTTTTGTATTTTCCTTGAAACCCTGGTTAGTGGTTTTGATTGATTAAGACCCCTTTAGTCAGTAAAATCGACTCAATCATTTATCAAAACACAATGAAACAATAGTGTTCTCTTTTATAAGAGTATTGTCCATATACAATAAATCATGGATTTCAAATAACTTGGTACCCATAGGAGTGAACCATAGGAGGGAGATTTCTGAAAGATAGGGGAAATTGCTCCAGTGAATTGGGTATTTTCAGCAGAAAGGGGTCAACTCTAACCCAGGGGAGAGGGCACCAGCTGGCTGGAGGCGTTGGACACCGAAGTAAAGCGACTGGTATTAATGTGTCTGAATTTCATCATCAGCCAATGAGGAGCTGAGGGTCCCCTCTCTTTACCTGAACCCACACAGCACACCGGGGTGTGGGGGGGGGGCGGTTCTACAATATGTTACTCTGCATCCTGCCAGCCTTTGGCTGTGAATGTGCAATCACTGGCATTTAAAACATTAGCACCAAAATATAATTAAAAAAATTGTATTTTATAGCATTACCCTCAAAACCAAACTTATTGTTGAATGAAATTTACTGCAATGAATGTCAGGTTGTTACATAAGATGCACAAGAAAATATCCAATTAATAAAAGTCAATGCCCCAATTTATGGATGCACATTTTTCTCATACTTACCCATCGCCCTTAACACAAAAACCTCATTTATTGATGGATGGGGGCTATTTTAATGTTTTGTGAGGCATGATTGTGTCTTTTTACCCCAAGGTAACCTCGTAAAGAGGTTTTCCCAGATAGAGTGATGGTGTTATAATAAAACTCATGGTAGTAGATAATTCATACAATATCCCACTGTTCTTCTATTTGTCAAGAGACTCTCTTTTGCAGGATACGTTTTGTGTGCAATACCAAAAAAAGTAATTTAACATTTCAGTAACAGTTCCTGAAAACAGGCCTACAGCTTGGGGTTGAGAAATTTCAATATTAAGGCCGAAGAGTACCCTCATTTATGTCTTATTATGTAACATTTCAACTTGATCAACTACCATATCTTTCATTAGTGTTTGTTTGTGTGTATTTGGGTCTAAATATACTATTAGTGCAATTTTGCCACCACAATTTAAATTGTTCTATCCTTAAATCTGATACATTGGGGTTATTAGAAAGGTGAGGACTCTGTGGAGATAGAGAGGGAAAGAGAGAAGGAGAAGAGAGGAGGGAGGGCGAGAGGACTGAAGAGTTTGTCATCCTCCCCAAATAACATTTGCCCCAGGCCCTAAATATAGCACTGGAGATATCAGGACACCTCCCTAGAGGAACCAGCTTTCCTGCCATACAGAGGATATCCTCCTATAGTTTTGTCAATGTAAGTGACAAATTGCCCTGGATTGTGTGTGTGTGTGTGTGTGTGTGTGTGTGTATGTGTGTGTGTGTGTGTGTGTGTGTGTGTGTGTGTGAGTGTGGACGTGTTTAACTATACTTGTGGGGACCAGGAGTCCCCACAAGGTCAAATGGGGACATTTTGTTCATCCCCTCAAGGTCAAATGCTATTTCTAGGAGGTTTAGGGACCTGGAATAAAAATGGATTTTTTGGGGGTTTGTATCATTTGATTTACACAACATGCCTACCACTTTGAAGATGCAAAAACATTTTTTTGTGTGAAACAAACAAGAAATAAGACCAAAAAACTGAAAACTTGAGTGTGCATAACTATTCACCCCCCCAAAGTCAATACTTTGTAGAGCCACCTTTTGCAGCAATTACAGCTGCAAGTATCTTGGGGTATGTCTCTATAAGCTTGGCACATCTAGCCACTGGGATATTTGCCCATTCTTCAAGGCAAAACTGCTCCAGCTCCTTCAAGTTGGATGGGTTCCACTGGTGTACAGCAATCTTTAAGTCATACCACAGATTCTCAATTGGATTTAGGTCTGGGCTTTGACTAGGCCATTCTAAGACATTTATATGTTTCCCCTTAAACCACTCAAGTGTTGCTTTAGCAGTATGCTTAGGGTCATTGTCCTGCTGGAAGGTGAACCTCCGTCCCAGTCTCAAATCTCTGGAAGACTGAAACAGGTTTCCCTCAAGAATGTCCCTGTATTCTTGAGTGGTGGCAGCCATCCATCATTCCAGTTTTCCAGTCCCTGCCAATGAAAAAGATCCCCACAGCATGATGCTGCCACCACCACGTGGTCCTCTGTAGCTCAGCTGGTAGAGCACGGTGCTTGTAACGCCAGGGTAGTGGGTTTGATCCTTAGGACCACCCATACACAAAAAAAATTATGCACGCATGACTGTAAGTCGCTTTGGATAAAAGCGTCTGCTAAATGGCACATTATATTATATTATATTACCATGCTTCACTGTGGGGATGGTGTTCTCTGGGTGATGAGAGGTGTTGGGTTTGCACCAGACATAGCATTTTCCTTGATGGCCAGAAAGCTCAATTTTAGTCTCATCTGACCAGAGTACCTTCTTCCATATGTTTGGGGAGTCTCCAACATGGCTTTTGTCGAACACCAAACGTGTTTGCTTATTTTTTTCTTTAAGCAATGGCTTTTTTCTGGCCACTCTTCCATAAAGCCCAGCTCTGTGGAGTGTGCGGCTTAAAGTGGTCCTATGGACAGATACTCCAATCTCCGCTGTGGAGCTTTGCACCTCCTTCAGGGTTATCTTTGGTCTCTTTGTTGCCTCTCTGATTAATGCCCTCCTTGCCTGGTCTGTGAGTTTTGATGGGCGGCACTCTCTTGGCAGGTTTGTTGTGGTGCCATATTCTTTCAATTTAATGGTGCTCCGTGGGATGTTCAAAGTTTCTGATATTTTTTTATAACCCAACGCTGATCTGTACTTCTCCACAACTTTGTCCCTGACCTGTTTGGAGAGCTCCTTGGTCTTCATGGTGCCACTTGCTTGGTGGTGCCCCTTGCTTAGTGGTTTGCCTACTCTGGGGCCTTTCAGAACAGGTGTATATATACTGAGATCATGAGACAGATCAAGTGACACTTAGATTGCACAGAGGTGGACTTTATTTAACTAATTATGTGACTTCTGAAGGTAATTGGTTGCACCAGATCTTATTTAGGGGCTTCATAGCAAAGGGAGTGGGGTTAGGGAAAATAGCATTTTTGAATGGGACTGAATTGTATGTCCCCACAAGGTTAGCTGCGCAAGACTGTGTGTGTGTGTGTGTGTGTGTGTGTGTGCGTGTGCGTCCAAATGTGTGGCTCTGCATTGGGTGACACAATTATAATTTGTTTTTACTGCACAACATTTCCAATGATTTTCATTGTGAAGGAATTTGGTTATGAAAAATGGTGGACAATATTTGGCCTAGACAAATACTTACGCTCAATACTCATGCATTTGTATTTCATTTATGGATCATTATCAATGGTTATAACAACTACTACTCAAACAGCATATGAAAGATATAGAACTGATCATGTCAATTGTGTGGGCTTAGAGCTTAGAGGAATACATGTCATGTTGAATCCAGAGTCAGGGAGAAATACAGTATAGGCACATGATGAGAGAGAGGGAAACAGAGAGGGGGGGGGGGAGTGAGAGAGAACGAGAGAGGAGGGAGAGAGTGAGAAGGGGGAGAGAGAAGGGGGAGAGAGAGAGAGAGAGAGAGAGAGAGAGAGAGAGAGAGAGAGAGAGAGAGAGAGAGAGAGAGAGAGAGAGAGAGAGAGAGAGAGAGAGAGAGAGAGAGAGAGAGAGAGAGAGAGAGAGAGAGAGAGAGAGAGAGAGAGAGAGAGAGAGAGAGAGAGAGAGAGAGAGAGAGAGAGAGAGAGAGAGAGAGAGAGAGAGAGAGAGAGAGAGAGAGAGAGAGAGAGAGAGAGAGAGTAATATGAACTTATTCCAGCATCAGGAAAACATCCAGTCAGTTAAACACTGGAAAGTTCAGCTGTCTTTTATTGTCTTGGCATAACGACTTTGCAGTAGCTCACTTTAGCCTAATGACAGCTATTTCTGTAGTCGGTACTGTAGCGACTCATTACTGAATCAACAGGGGTTTTCATTTTTGTGCAGTCACTTTTGAAACATTTAAATCTGCATCCATATTTATGCAGTAACTCATGTAATACCCAAACGATTCATATATTTACAGATGTGGGATCTTAATTTGATCTACCTGTTGTTCTAGGAGTGTTCCTACACAGCAGGAAATGCAAACTTGTAGTGTATTTGAAGTTTAAAAAGGCTTCTAAAGTTGGTAATTTCCACTGTAACATTTCAGACTTTATTTGCCCTAACAAAAAATTTACCAACCCCTAATTATGAAATAATTCACATTTCCTTTTGCTGCAGGATTATTTTCCTGCTGTGAGAAACTGGTCAGACCACACTGGATGTCGGAGTACAAATGTACAGATGAACCACCACCAGCCAAATCCTGTTTCCTTCAGCTGGTGTCAGGAGGATCACGGAGGCCAATAGACGATAGTGCTCTGCTCAGCGACTCAGCAGGAGTCTCAGCCCGGAACGAAACAGGAAATGATTTGTCCCCAGAGGAAGAGTACACTTATTTATCATATTAATCTATTCTAATGCACTTAACCTTATCTACGAAGAAGGTTAGCTCAGATGTTGAGACATGGTGTCCTGAAACTCATGTGACACGTGCATTGATTAAAGTAAATTCACCTCACACAGACTGTGTCTCCAGAGACCTTGGCCTCTGGTTAATTAGAATGATTTGCAGTTAATGTGCTGCGTTGATATTAAACAGTTTCTGGAAAATGCTGTGTGCGAGTCAACAGTAATATGTTGTGGTACTACAGAGATTCAGTAGTGTAAAGTAACTAAGTAAAAATACTTTGAAGTACAGTGAGGGAAAAAAGTATTTGATTCCCTGCTGATTTTGTATGTTTGCCCACTGACAAAGAAATTATCAGTCTATAATTTTAACGGTAGGTTTATTTGAACAGTGAGAGACAGAATAACAACAACAAAATCCAGAAAAACGCATGTCAAAAATGTTATAAATTGATTTGCATTTTAATGAGGGAAATAAGTATTTGACCCCCTCTCAATCAGAAAGATTTCTGGCTCCCAGGTGTCTTTTATACAGGTAACGAGCTGAGATTAGGAGCACACTCTTAAAGAGAGTGCTCCTAATCTCAGTTTGTTACCTGTATAAAAGACAACTGTCCATAAAAGCAATCAATCAATCAGATTCCAAACTCTCCACCATGGCCAAAACCAAAGAGCTCTCCAAGGATGTCAGGGACAAGATTGTAGACCTACACAAGGCTGGAATGGGCTACAAGACCATCGCCAAGCAGCTTGGTGAGAAGGTGACAACAGTTGGTGCGATTATTCGCAAATGGAAGAAACACAAAAGAACAGTCAATCTCCCTCGGCCTGGGGCTCCATGCAAGTTCTCACCTCGTGGAGTTGCAATGATCATGAGAACGGTGAGGAATCAGCCCAGAACTACACGGGAGGATCTTGTCAATGATCTCAAGGCAGCTGGGACCATAGTCACCAAGAAAACAATTGGTAACACACTACGCCGTGAAGGACTGAAATCCTGCAGCGCCCGCAAGGTCCCCCTGCTCAAGAAAGCACATATACAGGCCTATCTGAAGTTCGCCGATGAACATCTGAATGATTCAGAGGAGAACTGGGTGAAAGTGTTGTGGTCAGATGAGACCAAAATCGAGCTCTTTGGCATCAACTCAACTCGCCGTGTTTGGAGGAGGAGGAATGCTGCCTATGACCCCAATAACACCATCCCCACCGTCAAACATGGAGGTGGAAACATTATGCTTTGGGGGTGTTTTTCTGCTAAGGGCACAGGACAACTTCACTGCATCAAAGGGTCGATGGACGGGGCCATGTACCATCAAATCTTGGGTGAGAACATCCTTCCCTCAGCCAGGGCATTGAAAATGGGTCATGGATGGGTATTCCAGCATGACAATGACCCAAAACACACGGCCAAGGCAACAAAGGAGTGGCTCAAGAAGAAGCACATTAAGGTCCTGGAGTGGCTTAGCCAGTCTCCAGACCTTAATCCCATAGAAAATCTGTGGAGGGAGCTGAAGGTTCGAGTTGCCAAACGTCAGCCTCGAAACCTTAATGACTTGGAGAAGATCTGCAAAGAGGAGTGGGACAAAATCCCTCCTGAGATGTGTGCAAACCTGGTGGCCAACTACAAGAAACGTCTGACCTCTGTGATTGCCAACAAGGGTTTGCCACCAAGTACTAAGTCATGTTTTGCAGAGGGGTCAAATACTTATTTCCCTCATTAAAATGCAAATCAATTTATAACATTTTTGACATGCGTTTTTCTGGATTTTTTTGTTGTTATTCTGTCTCTCACTGTTCAAATAAACCTACCATTAAAATGATAGACTGATCATGTCTTTGTCAGTGGGCAAACATACAAAATCAGCAGGGGATCAAATACTTTTTTCCCTCACTGTACTACTTAAGTAGTTTTTTTGGGGGTATCTGTACTTTACATTATATTTATATTTATGATAACTTTTACTTTTACTCCACTACATTCCTAATGAAAATAATGTACTTTTTGCTCAGATACATTTTCCCTGACACTCAAAAGTACTTGTTACATTTCGTATGCTTAGCATGACAGGAAAATGTTAACGCACTTATCAAGAGAAAGCGCGGTCATCACTACTGCCGCTGATTTGGCGGACTAACTATACACAAATACTGCATTTGTAAATTATGTCTGAGTGTTGGAGTTGAGCTCCTTGTCATGTAGAAATCTTCCCAGCGTGAAATTGTTCCCAATCGTTTTGATTGTCTTGTGATTGTGACGTCAGAAACAGCTGCACGAGCTCCGCCATCCACATAAAGAGATGCGAGTGAAATTATTGAAGTGGGAACATTTTCACGCTGGGAGAAATTTTACAGCATGACGTCACAATCAGAACACGATCAGAACGATTGGGAACTATATCACGCTGGGAAGATTTTTACATGACGCCCCTGGCTGGAGTGTGCCCCGTAAATAAAATAATAAACAAGACAATCATGCTGTCTGGTTTGCTTAATATAAGGAATTTGAAATTATTTATAGCATTTACTTTTACTTTTGATACTTAAGTATATTTTAGCAATTACATTTACTGTTGATACTTAAGTATATTTAAAATCAAATACTTGCAGACTTTTACTCAAGTAGTATTTTGTTGGGTGACTTTCACTTTTATTTGAGTAATTTTCTACTATGATATCTTTACTTTTACTCAAGTATGACAACTGGGTACCTTTTCTCACAGCTGCAGAGACTATTTTGAACATAAAAACATGTGCTCACATACCACCACCAACTGGCATCATGCTTGCAACAGATAAAATGAGGTTTTACGGTATTAATTCAATTATGATTAAATCCCTGCCAGCTGCCTGATACGAGTCGAGGTATGTTAGTATAGATTAGTGAAAGATACACAGTACCAGACCACTGAGATAAATAGATTCTGCTGATCATCCAGAATAATATCCGACCAACAGAAGAAAACAACACACAGTCCTATTCTCCTCCTTTTCCTATTATTGATCTCTGAAAGTCATTATGTAGCAGTATCATTTAATCAAAGCCTCCAGAGCTGTATATTGCTGGGTGGTATCAGCTCATAAATCGCTCACTCTTGGCGCATTTCCATTGACGATTTAACCTGGTGTTTTACCCAAAAGGCTCAAACTTCTCTGTTAACGTCTACACGGACCAGCAGCCGTGTCTCACTGGGCCATGGCTACGGCGGACCTGCTATAACTTCGAGCCAAGGCAAGGCCCTGGGTACTTTTCAGCTGTCATTTACATAACAATGGCTGACTGTGAACTTTAACACCTTCTCAAAAAGCAACAGTCTTGAATGATGCAGAGGTTGTTGATTCTGCTCACCACGAGTCTTTAGTGTCACACTCCTGATAAAAACACCATAACACTAGAGATCACATTAACATAAAACCCTGGCAACACCCTGATGTGGAGGTACATCTAGATGGGAACGCACCATCAGTCATAGTTCTGTAATCCCACGTTTGCGGCAGAGGTGTTTTGCTGTGCCGGTGCGTTTTTGTCTCACCAATCTCTGGGCATTAATATCCTGGAGCCGAGCTTATGGGAATCCATCATGCACTCTGTACCCTATCTAATGAGAGTTTTATCCTGTGGGGCCAGGGCCCAGAGCTGACGGCTGCAGAACCAAGAAGACAGGAAAAAACAATACACCAGCTGGTTGAAAAGGAATCTAGTGACTCACTGTAAGCGATGCAAACAATCACACAGAGAAGCAGACAAGGAAACTGACCTGTAAGGAATGTGACAAGGGAGGCAGAAGCAGGAGTCAGCATTGTCTTTTCTTGGCTGAGAAAAATAGCGTTTTGTGCAGCAAACGTGTATCATTATCGCTAACCTTTTAGAACCTTGAAGTGAGGAATTCCTTGAATGGCACACTGATTGTCCAGAGGTTCTCCTTTCACCAAGATGCCTTTGATGATACAAGAGGAAGGATTGTTAGTAGTTTAGACCTTCCCACAAGGGAGAAAAAAGCTGGGTGATTTGGAGGGTCATCAACCGATAGGGTGTCTCTGGGTGGCAGGTAGCGGTTAAGAGGTTTGGGCCAGTAACCAAAAGATTGCTGGTTCGAATCCCCTAGCCGACTAGGTGAAAAATCTGTATGTGTCCTTGAGCAAGGCACTTAACTCTAATTGCTCTTGTAAGTCGCTCTGGATAAGAGTGTCTACTAAAATGCAAAATGTCTCTCCTTTGTGTGACCTTGAAAAGTGAGTGACCTCAGCCCTGAAACAGGATCAACACAAGCTTCTAAAGTGTCCTCTCCAAGTGATGTTCTTCAGTGTACCTACACAAAGCAGGAGTCAACAGGCTTTAGAGGGCAGAGGAGCTCTCTAGGGGAAAGCTCTTTTCAGCACCTTGGACAGCTCATATCTCTACAGAACCATGGTCAGTGTTTTGGTCGGAAGACACTGTACAGGAGGAGGCGTCATCTCTGCTGTGCATTTGCTGTAACGATGCTTTAAAACAGTTGGGTGCTATTTGGTGTTGCTACAACATAAATAACCCTAGATAATAAACATTACATTTAGTACCTGTACGGATGGAGGAAGTGGTGATGGCTGATGACGTCCATCAGCCATCAATGAAAATGTCAATCATTTTAAACAAAAGAGTAAGTCCTTACTCTTCAGACATAGTTGTGGTAAGAGGAGTTGCACACCAGAGACAGGTAGCTAGGAAAGTGAGGAACAAGAGACAGGTAGCTAGGGAGGTGAGGAACCAGAGACAGGTAGCTAGGGAAGTGAGGAACCAGAGACAGGTAGCTAGGGAAGTGAGGAACCAGAGACAGGTAGCTAGGGAGGTGAGGAACCAGAGACAGGTAGCTAGGGAAGTGAGGAACCAGAGACAGGTAGCTAGGGAGGTGAGGAACCGGAGACAAGTAGCTAGGGAAGTGAGGAACCAGAGACAGGTAGCTAGGGAAGTGAGGAACCAGAGACAGGTAGCTAGGGAAGTGAGGAACCAGAGACAGGTAGCTAGGGAAGTGAGGAACCAGAGACAGGTAGCTAGGGAGGTGAGGAACCAGAGACAGGTAGCTAGGGAAGTGAGGAACCAGAGACAGGTAGCTAGAGAAGTTACGTTAAAGCAAGACAAATCAGTAGGCGTTAGTGTGGCAAAAATCTGTCATTCTACCCCTGAGAAAGGCTGTTAACCCCCTGTTCCCTGGGCGCTGATGATGTGGATGTCGATTAAGGCAGCCCCCCGCACCTCTCTGATTCAGGTAAATGCAGAAGACACATTTCAGTTGAATGCATTCAGTTGTACAACTGACTAGGTATCTGTCACGAGAATTTCTATCTCTAATTAATCAAACTTAATGCTCTGAATAATTCCCAGAGGGTGTAAATTCTCTGGTTTAATCATGAATTAAACAAAGGTCCGCTACCAGCAAGAATGATCTGTATTTTTATTAATGGAGAGCTCTGGCGCCAAAAAACATACATACAGCTTTTATATCCCTTGACACACAAAGGCACTTTGCTCCGCCCATCTTTAAACAGTTTCTTAGTGCCCTTCACCCTGGAATGCTTTCTCAGCAGTTTCTAACTCCCCCCTGTTAGTGGGTTGACACTACATTATAACTCTAACATCGTTCACACATTTATACTGTATTTGGTGTGAAATCCTTTAGTCCTTATTCTTAAAATACAAATTAATCTATCAATCCACCCCTTCAACTAAATGTTTTCACACTCAGGATACATGTATTTACAAGTATGATTAATCTGTCACACCCTGGCTCTGGGGACTCTATATGTTGAGCCAGGGTGTGTAGATTCTATGTGTTTGAGTTCTGTGTTGTATATTCTATGTGTTCTAGTTCTATGTTGGCCAGTGTGGTTCTCAATCAGAGGCAACGAGTGTCAGCTGTGGCTGGTTGTCTCTGATTGGGAACCACATTTAAACAGTCTGTTTTCCCATAGTGTTTGTGGGATCTTGTTCCGTTTGGTTTGTTCCGTGTTGGTTGTTAACCTAGGACATCACGTCATCGTTTTGTTGTTTTGTTGTTCTTATTATCACTAAAGATAATAAAGATTAAGTATGTTTGCAACTAACGCTGCGCATTGGTCTACTCCGTCTAACGATCGTGACAGAAGATCCCACCATACCAGGACCAAGCAGCGTGTCCAGGAGCAGGCAGCCTGGACGTGGGAACAGATAATGGACGGGCAGGGGTCCTGGACCTGGGAGGAAATCCAGGCCGGGATGGATCGCCGTCCATGGAGGGAAACGGTAGAGGCGCGACGGAGAGAGGAGCAACGGCGTCAACAGTGTCGTCGTCGGACGGACGAGAGGCAACCCCAAAAAATTTTTAGGGGGGGCACACAGCATGGGCGACAGGGCAGCAGGAGGCAGCTACAGGGCGTATTAGGAGGTTAGGTGAGGAGGCCACCAGGTTAAGGGGGCTATTGGTGCAGAGGGAGCAGGAGTTAGTGGTGCAGAGGGTAGAGTTACTGGAGGCGATAAGGGAGAAGGTGAGAATAGAGGCACGGCGAGAGGAACTAGGTAGGCAGCTGAGGGAGCGGAGGGTTATGACGAAACCCAATCCCGCTCCTCACACCAAGCAAGTGGTGTGCGTCACCAGTCCGGTCCGGCCCGTTCCTGCTCCCCGCACTAAGTTAATGGTGCGCGTCGCCAGTCCGGCCCGGCCTGTTCCTGCCCCTCGCACCAAGCCTACGGTGCGCGTCGCCAGCCCGGCCTGTTCCTGCTCCCCGCACCAAGCCTACGGTGTGCGTCGCCAGCCCGGCCCGGCCTGTTCCTGCCCCTCGCACCAAGCCTACGGTGCGCGTCGCCAGTCCGGCCCGGCCTGTTCCTGCTCCCCGCACCAAGCCTACGGTGCGCGTCACCAGCCCGGCCCGGCCTGTTCCTGCTCCCCGCACCAAGCCTACGGTGCGCGTCGCCAGCCCGGCCCGGCCTGTTCCTACCCGTCGCACCAAGCTTACGGTGCGCGTCGCCAGCCCGGCCCGGCCTGTTCCTGCTCCACGCACCAAGCCTACGGTGCGCGTCGCCAGCCCGGCCCGGCCTGTTCCTGCCACTCGCACCAAGCCTACGGTGCGTGTCGCCAGCCCGGCCCGGCCTGTTCCTGCCACTCGCACCAAGTCTACGGTGCGCGTCGCCAGCCCGGCCCGGCCTGTTCCTGCTCCACGCACCAAGCCTACGGTGCGCGTCGCCAGCCCGGCCCGGCCTGTTCCTGCCACTCGCACCAAGCCTACGGTGCGCGTCGCCAGCCCGGCCCGGCCTGTTCCTGCCACTCGCACCAAGTCTACGGTGCGCGTCGCCAGCCCGGCCCGGCCTGTTCCTGCCACTCGCACCAAGCCAGGGGTGCGCATCGTCAGCCCGGTACGGCCCGTTCCGGCTCCACGCACCAAGCCAGGGGTGCGCATCGTCAGCCCGGTCCGGCCCGTTCCTGCTCCACGCACCAAGCCAGGGGTGCGCATCGTCAGCCCGGTCCGGCCCGTTGCTGCTCCACGCACCAAGCCTGGGGTGCGCATCGTCAGCCCGGTCCGGTCCGTTCCTGCTCCACGCACCAAGCCAGGGGTGCGCGTCGTCAGTTCGGCATAACCCGTGCCTGGGTCACCGGTGCCTGGTCAGGTACCGGTCAGCTGCTCCACACCGGAGCTTAAGCAATCCGCTCCTACGATGTCCAGTCCAGCTCCAGCCAGCGGGGCCAGACAGGACCAGGGGCGCTACGGGGGGATTATTGGAGGGTGGTGGGCAAGCCCGGAGCCGGAACTGCCTCCGAGGAGGAATGCCCACCCAGCCCTCCCCTGTTTGGTTCATGTTGAGGCGCGGTCGCAGTCCGCGCCTTTGGGGGGGGGGGTACTGTCACACCCTGGCTCTGGGGACTCTATATGTTGAGCCAGGGTGTGTAGATTCTATGTGTTTGAGTTCTGTGTTGTATATTCTATGTGTTCTAGTTCTATGTTGGCCAGTGTGGTTCTCAATCAGAGGCAACGAGTGTCAGCTGTGGCTGGTTGTCTCTGATTGGGAACCACATTTAAACAGTCTGTTTTCCCATAGTGTTTGTGGGATCTTGTTCCGTTTGGTTTGTTCCGTGTTGGTTGTTAACCTAGGACATCACGTCATCGTTTTGTTGTTTTGTTGTTCTTATTATCACTAAAGATAATAAAGATTAAGTATGTTTGCAACTAACGCTGCGCATTGGTCTACTCCGTCTAACGATCGTGACATAATCTCAGAGATTAGTTATATTTATCTACTTCCATCATTTTCCCTATGACCTTCATACGTCAGAACCAATAAACGTTTCATCAAATTGCGGTCTTTCAGGGTCAAAGTCCTCGTTATCCCCCAAGCCTGGAGGATCGCATTTCTCACTCTCCTCGTCAGAGTCCGGAGTCGGTCCATCGCTCATCATTTGGTGAGATACTGCATTCATCAACGCCTTACTCACCAATCCTCGGACTCAGGGAACAAAACAACAACCACACAATACAAGAATACTCATACAAACGCTGACTGCCCCTAAGATGGTGGCTGCTATGGTTTTCCATTTACCAAACATGGTATCAAACCACCCTGTCCAAGATGTACTAACTCCTGAGTTATCAGGCCATTCTTCACTTAGAGCAGTTAATCCTGCAAGAGCTCTGGTTACCGTCCCCTCAGGTGCGGTGTTGTTAGGGATAAATGTGCAACAATGGCCCCCCACCATTCTACAGACTCCGCCCCGTTCTGCCAGCAACATATCCAGAGCCAACCGATTTTCCCAAGTCATGAGTGAAGTGGCGGATAATTGTTCGGAGATCCCCTTTACTGCATCTCTAGTCTGGTTAATAAATCATTGTTGGTTGTAATAGATATAATTAATCCAATCCACATTCTTGTTTATTGTCACCCACCAGAAATGTTTTGTGGTAAAACCCTCCCATATTTGATTCATAGCTTTGTATTCGTCTGGAACACCCCTGGGGATGTCTATACCATCTATCCAAATTGGGCTATTTCCTTCCTGACCTATATTTCTTCTCCTCCTGATTATTCTTCCTGTCACTGGTCTTTGATGACTAATTCTTACAGGTTGGACCAACAATACTGGGGCACAAGTACCCACCCATCCTTCTGGTAACGTCTGTCGAATGCTCCCTTTGTTAGTACATGCCCACCACACATCAGTCAGAGGGATGGTAATTTTTTCCCCCCCTCCCCTATCTAAATCAGTCACATTAATTATCTCCTTACAGCCATCAAAATCACCCAAGTTACGAGTGCCATTTCTATGTCTGTAACACTGGTATTCACCAGGAGTTAAAATGAACCTAGGTGGGCTAGCCGAGTAAGTCAACTTTGCTAGCCCAATTCCTGTGCAATTGTGCTCTTTCTGATTGGACCCCAGGTCTAATACACAGGGAAACATTGCCTTTGGCATTGGGGCGGTCAACATTGTCGGTCGCCCAATGGAGCATGCATAACAATTGGTCTCCCCCAAGGCCCTAGCAGTGTACTTCATCCACTTTAACCAGAGATTTTCATCCAGGACTCCCTCTATTTCCCCTTGGTTCCATTCTTGGAGGAGAAAATCTTTCATAGTGGACGGGTTAGTTGAATTGTCTCTGTCATCCCTTGACTGATTTACTCGGTCAATCGCTATTAATGGATTATTGACAGGACCTGGGCCCTCCATCTCTTTCGACTCCACTAAATGTAGTCGTAGACAGGTATCGCGTCCGTATTCGCCCGCGCAAGCCCAGTAAGTTATTTTCATGTCCTCTTTAGTGACCTTTACTATTGTTACTACCATCTCCGTGGGGATGTCGTTATACCTTCTTATCCTCCATCTGGACGTCCAGCCCCCCCCCCGTCTCATATCTCCGTCCCCCAGTATGTCTAAACACCTGAGCCCAGGAACAATCCGCCGAGGGAGCTGAACATAAATACAACGGGATTCTATAATCCCACGTTGCTTGCTTACCCACCCTGATAAGATCCCTAATCCTAATTTTGAATCTTACTCCCCACCCTTCTCTGACTCCTATTTTGTAGATCACTCGTCCTTGGTGGTCAGTATGTCGGGTCGCTTCCCTTTTATTTCTTAATAATGGTAAGGGCATAGTGTCATTGGTGCAGGGTGGTGGTAAATCTTGACATATCAAGACTATTGCCGAGACTATGATGCAGCTCAGGGTCACCCATATTCCCAAAAACCGCCAACCCTCTCCTGCCCTTAGTCCTTACATTTACATTTTACATTTTAGTCATTTAGCAGACGCTCTTATCCAGAGCGACTTACAGTTGGTGAGTGCATACATTCTTTTTTCGTACTGGCCCCCCGTGGGAATCGAACCCACAACTCTGGCGTTGCAAACGCCATGCTCTACCAACTGAGCTACATCCCTGCCGGCCATTCCCTCCCCTACCCTGGACAACGCTGGGCCAATTGTGCGCCGCCCCATGGGTCTCCCGGTCGCGGCCGGCTACGACAGAGCCTGGATACGAACCAGGATCTCTAGTGGCACAGCTAGCACTGCGATGCAGTGCCTTAGACCACTGCGCCACTCGGGAGCATGGTCCTTCTGCTTGGTACCACCCCATACTCACACCCTAAGAACACACTACAGTGATGATAGGTCGGGGTAGGAGATCTTCGTTAACAGAGGTGATCCCTGGACCCTATTGGTTCAGTTCTTCTCTCTAACTCTGCGTGTGTTCAGTGGTGCTTGTATGTGTTCTTACCTTTTTGCAGTGGGTAACGTGGACCCAGGTTGCTCTTTCTGCTATTCTAATGGCAAAGGCGGTGACCAATAAAACCTGATAGGGGCCTTCCCAACGGGGCTGCTTCCAGTCTTTCTTCTTTAGGGATTGTATCCACACCCAGTCACCTGGTTGGATAGAGTGGGTTACCCTCTCCTTTAGTTCTCCTGTGGGGAACAAAATCTTTGACATACGTGTTTGGTTAATGAACAGTCTTCTCATATGTCCTGCCAACGTCCCTTCTACTTCTATATCTGCCTGCTCTAGTCTGCCTAACTCGGGCATTCTATATGGTCTCCCAAACACTTTTTCAAAGGGGGATAACCCATCTTTATCCGGTGTTACCCTAATCGTCATTAATACTATTGGTAGACATTGTACCCAATTTCTTCCTGTACTCATGTGCGTTTTTCTCAGACGTGATTTAATCGTCGAATTAGTGCGTTCAATCAAACCCGCTGATTCCGGATGATATGAACAATGTTTCTTCATATTAATATGTAACTTCTGACCAATATTATCTATCACCTGGTTGGCGAAGTGAGACCCATTGTCGAAATAGATCGTTTCTGGCAATCCAAATCTAGGGATTATTTCCTGACATAAAGCTTTAGCTACTGTTAATGCATCAGCGGAGGAGGTTGGAAAGACTTCTACCCATTTGGTATACTTGTTTATTACAGTCAAACACCATTTTTTACCTTCACTTTTTGTAAGTTCTATAAAATCAATTTCCAACTGTTGGAATGGATATCTGGCCTGGGGAAATTCCCCTTTTGGTGCTCTCTGCTTTCCTTGATGATTACTTTGTGCACATATAACACACCTAGAACAAATTTTTTTAAAGTAATTTGTTATTCCGTACGCTACAAAGTGCTTTCCAATTATTTCCACCATCCCCCCGGTTGATACGTGACTTTGCCCATGTATCAAAATTGCTGCATATCTAAACAGAGATTTTGGTAATATAGGTAAATTACCTTGATGCCACATTTCCCCCTTCTTGACTGCTCCCATTTTCTCCCATCTAGTCACTTCCTTCATCGGTGCTCTTAACTGGCTGTCTATCAGTAATGCTTTATCAATGTCTACCTCCTCTTTCAGATGTAAGTATGTGGGTGCTTGTGGTTTGACACCTGCCTTTTTCGCTTCCTCATCTGCCTTTCTGTTGCCGTTGCTTATGCTATCTACACCTTTAGTGTGAGCATCACATGTACAGATAGCTAACTTCTCTGGTAGGAGTACAGCATCTAAAAGATTCAAAATTAACTGGGCATGTGTAATGGTTTTGCCAGAAGTGGTTACCATTCCCCTGTTTCTCCATTGTGCAGCAAATACGTGTACTGTATTAAATGCATAGGCACTATCGGTGTAAATAGTAATCTTTTTCCCTTTACCCAAATGACATGCCCGAGTGAGAGCCACTATCTCGGCCTGTTGTGCAGAATAATTTCTAGCTAATGATTCAGCTTCCAAGACGTCGGTCTCTGTTACAACTGCATATCCTGTAGCATTCGTACCATCAGGGTTTTTTCTAGATGAACCATCAACAAACATAGTCACTTCCCCATCTACTAAGGCTAGGTCTTTCAAGTCAGGTCTTGGCAACACAAGTTTCTCAGTTTCAGTTATACAATCATGTGGGCTGCCATCTATTGCAATAGGAACCAGAGTAGAGGGGTTCAGAGTTGTACACCATTCAATGGTCAAATTAGGCATATTTAACAGGATTATCATACAAGATAAATGTCTAGCGGGTGACATATAGGCCATCTTATGCTCCAACAACAGTATGGATACTGCATGCGGAACCCTTAGGATTAAATCGTGGTACAAAACTATTGATGCCGAATCTTGCACCGCCTGAGCTGTAGCTACCGCAGACTGTAAACAGAGAGGCATTGCTTGTGCTACCTGGTCTAATTTAGATGAATAATATGCAATGGGTTTGTTCTTATCCCCATGTTTTTGAGTCAAGACCGATGTCATATATCCTTCCCTACAATCCACCATTTGGGTAAAAGGCCTGTCATATCTAGGAAAAGCTAAGGCTGTTTGGGAAGTTAGCAACTTTTTTATCTCTATAAATTGTTCCTCCGCCTCAGAGTTCCAAATGATTTTATCATGGGCTGCCATTGCCTTCCCATAGATAAGATCACTTAACTTCCCAGTATGCAGTGCATAATGCGGTACCCAAGCTCTACAGTAGTTTATCACCCCCAAAAAGCTCATCATTTGTTTCTTGTTTAACGGTTTTGGCGCTCCAAGTATAGCAGTTTTTCTGGATGAGTTTAACATTCGCCCCTCCTGAGTTATGGTGTGTCCTAAGTAAATCACCTCGCTCTGCCAAAGTTTAAGTTTCCTTTTGCTCACTTTGTGTCCCTGTTCTGCCAGGAATGTTAACAATTGGATTGTATCCCTCTTACATCCCTCCTGAGTGGGATTAGCTAATATGATATTGTGGTGTCTGAACAATTTATGACTTTGCTGACGTTTGCAAATGGTTTTAGAGGATGTTGACTCAGCTTAAGGGAGCATCTTGAGAGTAGTTCTATAGGGGCACCCTAAAACAGAGGAAGTCTGTTAGGTGGAGTCCTGGGATTGGTCTGTAGGGGAAAACACCCATATCAGATTACATAGGATATATATACTATGGTTTGGGACAAAGGAGGGAAGAATAACATATTTAGAGATTGGGTCCGGTTGTTCTCCAGATGTCTGTAAATTGGCGCTGAGATCTTCAAATGTAATAAATAATTATAATCGAGGACAGTGTCAGCGGATTTCCTTGTTCTCACAGCATAATTAGCATCATTTTCTCAACACTACATTAATGGCGACGAGGTATTTGGGTTGTGTTGCGTCTTTTCTCAGCGCTCCATTCATGGGCGCCGAGCTGACTCTCGCTCCAGAGATAAGGGTGCGTTTTCTCACCACTTTGGGCACTGGTCAGTTCGTGTGTCTGTGTGTGTGCGTTGAATGAATGCACCGTTAAGAACTTGCGTGTGTGCTTTGCTGTTATTTGCTGTGGGATAAGAGTCCGTTCTAAATTTCTAAATTTGTTTGCGCTGGTAACAACGCAAACAGGGGGGAGTGTCTGTAGGGATATTTTGCTTGAATAAAATTCAAAAAGAATACAATGAAGGAATAAGGCCAGGAACTAAGGAAAATGTATACAAATTAGGACATTGCGAATCTATGGTAAGCCCTCCAATGAGGCGATCATTAGGATGGGCCGAAAATCCTAAAAGCGCATTAGGTTGAATTTAGGTCAGTCCCGGGGACTGGAGTTTGTGGTATATACATTCGATTGTAAGTTACCGCTCGACTTATAGTTGACGAAGTATATGTTTGATGTAACCGCTCATTGAATATCCGCAAACTCGAGGTGGCAGAAATTTAGGAACAAAGGAAAAAATGACGCGAAGGTAGTAGCATGCTTAGGGGTCCGTAGGAACGGAAATAAGCCTCTTAAACTGTGTGTGTGTGTGTGTGTGTGGAAGAGAGTAGGATTTGTGTTCTATGTTTTGTGTTGGTTTGTGAGTTCTGGTAAGTGTTACTGTTTGTCTGTTGGGGAAAGAACGGAGGTACAGTTGGTCTGTCTACTTTCTGTTGGTTAGCTTGGAGAGAGCTGCTTGGGAGCTCCTTCCACTCTGAAATCGCATTGGTGAATGAACTACGCATGCGTGTGATTTTATGAGTTTAGAGTTACGTAGAGCAAATATGCCACTCCCCTGTCTGCACTGAGCTGCTGGGAGATGCAGACTCAGAGCAGACAGAGAGGGAGGGGGAGACTTAAACGCGAATGGAGTGTTCTGTTTGTTAAATCGGCTGTTGTTTAACGATGAAACTATTTGATTGAGACCTATTGAATTGATAAACTAGAGATATGTTGACGGATTAAAAATAAATAAAATAAAATGTTATTGAGCTATCTATAAATATTCCTGAGTTAAGTTGTTTGCTTATTTCTTAGCGCGAATGTGAACAGAGGAATATTGCATGGTTGAAATAACCCAGTGAGTGCAGAAAAGACTCAATTATTGTCTGTTCTTTGTTCTTCTGTGATATGAGAGACGATAAGAAGGAGGAGACAGAGAGAGAGAGAAGGTGCTGACGAGTGCATCATGCGACAGAGTGTGCTGCAACGGTTCAAGTAAAATTAAGGCTAGCACTGTTCTATTCACGAAACTTACCTTCCCATAGAGGATATTTTGTGTGCCTAGCATATTTCATGTTGTGACAATTTGACAAGGACTTGGCAACAGACTGATCAATTGATGTAATTGAATTAATGAACATTTTTGAACATCTTGGCATGGTTCTGTTATAATCTTCACCCGGCACAGCCAGAAGAGGACTGGCCACCCCTCATAGCCTGGTTCCTCTCTAGGTTTCTTCCTAGGTTTTCGCCTTTCTAGGGAGTTTTTCCTAGCCACCGTGCTTCTACACCTGCATTACTAGCTGTTTGGGGTTTTAGGCTGGGTTTCTGTACAGCACTTCGAGATATTAGCTGATGTAAGAAGGGCTATATAAAATAAAATTGATTGATTGATTGATGTAATTAAGAATTGCATTTTTGAGTTTTTGTGCATGAGTTGGGTTTGATTTGAGTTGAGTTGGAAATCCAGCACTGACATTATTCTGTAAAATTAAGGTCATTGGGTGCTTATTAAGCAATTGGGTTGTGAGTGCTGTAGTGTTGCTGGATTAGAGGTCTTTCCTTTTTTGATTGCTCTGAAGTTGACTACCTTCCTTTACTTTTCCTGATTGGATGTGGTAAGATTGCCACTAATCAATAATTTGGTAAAATAAAATAAAATAAAATAAATTGATACAAATAAGTAAATTGATGAATTGATTGATTGATTGATTAATTAATTAATTAATTTGGGGAAAGAAGAAAAAAAAAAGAGGAAACTATAAGCTACATAGTCTAAAATAATAAAATAATTCACAATAAGGGAATATAAAAGAGTTGTTATAAGGGAGAAAAGGACATAAAAACTATGAAAGTAATTACTCCTGTTGATGTAGTAGAAAATAGTAATCCTTTAGTTAATGGTATTGCAAGGTTATCTGGAAAGGGAATAAACGTTGGCCTGATATTGAACAACCATGGCCAGTGGAAGGGACTCTTAACCCAGACGTCATCAACATAATTAAAGTGCTTGAATAATAGAGAGAGGAAAAGCAGAAACGACCATAAAGATGAATCCAAACTCCAAAAGTAAGAAGAAAACGAGATGTCTGGAAACTAAGGGTGGAGTGAGGTTCAGGAGGATGGAACTTGAAGATGAAGATGATGATGATGATGATCAGAGTGATTCAGAGGAGATCATGGGTGGATATGACTCTGTGATCAGAAGGAAGTTGGCAAGAGAGGAAAGAAGGGGTGATGGAAGTTGAAGGAAGAAGAAGGATACTAGAGATTCGATCTCTGATGAAAGTGAAGATGGAGAAAGCGATAAAGATTTGGAGATTAAAGGTGCTTCATATTCAAGAGGATGTTATCCTACAATGACTAGCACAGAAGAAATAGAAAGAGATATAGACCGATGCGTATCATGCCTGGATAAGGGGAATAATTTAGAAGAAGTAAGAGAACTGGAAGAACAACTCAAGAAGCTGAAGTTACAGAAGAAAAAACTGCTGAGAAAAGGATCCCAAGAATTGGAGAAGAAGTATACATTGAGGCCAAGGAAAGAGAGCACAAGTAAGAAGATGATGCCAGTAATATATTTCAAGGACAAAACCTAGAATATAAGCCTTTGAAGAATACCGATATGTCAGATATACTTGAGAAGTTGCCTACTCTTCAAGATGGAGCATATCCTTGGATTTCAATATTGGAAGAAAGTATGGTGGGAACATAGTCTGCCATAGGAGACATTAAGAGACTTTTGGCTAATCTCCTTGGGATTCCAGAAATGGAAGACAATTTTCAGAGAGCTGGACTTAATAGATATGTGGGGACTGAGGTGAATAACCCTGAATTGTTGGCTGCAAGTAGAAATCGGCTGTGGAGAGCACTGAAAGATATGTTTCCAACAAATGTGCATCCTGACAACATTCTGATTGACCCACTAGGACAACAAGAAAATCAGAGAGCCTATGTGTCAAGAGTTCATCAAGTGTGGAGAAATATTACTGGAAATGATCCAGATGTGAGTCAAATTGAGCAGTCCATTTTGAGAGCTAAACTGCAGATGGGACTGCCCTCACCAGTAAGGAGCAAACTGGCAGAGGTGGTTGGACTTGGAAGCATGACAAAATGTGTCTATAGAGATCATATAGCCCATCAAGTGGATCTGTACAGGAAAAAGGAACACAACCAGAAAGAACAGGACCAAGAAACTCTCAGAAAACTCAATCAAATACAACTGGTGGAGAATAAGAAGGAGAAGAAACAAGCTTTGGTTATGCAGAATCAGTGTGCACCAAATCAACAATCACTGCCACAGCTTCAACTGGACCAGTTCCAACCGCAATTGTACCAGCCACAACTAGTGGTACAAGTTGTTTCATGTCCATAGCCAGTTTCTGGACAGACACAGAATTGGAGAGGAAGACGATGAGAAGGCTTAGAAAGAGGAAGAGGAGGAAGATTCAAGCCATACTTCCAGCAATCTTAAGAAGTGTGTTATGATTGTGGACAGGTTGGTGACTTTGCTGTGAGTGCAATGGGCCAGAAGGAAACACAAGAGGGAATTTCAGAGGAAGATACAGGGGCAAGTCAAGATCATCTGGAGGACAGGTGAACCCTTATAGAGGCTAGGAGCAATGATTCTAGGGATGCCTAGAAGATCCGAAAGGGGCGTGTCAGCTGGTAGCACCAGTTAGGGGAAAAAGATCCAACAATTGAGGTGAAAATAAACAACTGACCATTGGAAGTGATGATGGATAGCGGAACGGCTTTTATCTGTGTTCAGCCTGAAGAGGTTACACATCTCACTATGTCCAATCAACTAAATAGGACAGGGATTTGAGGGAGTAAAACGGTTGATTACTCTTATGGAACCAATTGAGCTCTGCTATGAAAATTAGAAAATTACAATACCCATCCTGGTATCAGAACATACACCTATTGCATTGTTGGGAAGAGATGCATTGTGTAAGTTGAACTGTACAATAAGATGTACACCAGATGGCTGTCTGGTAGAAGTGCCAAAGGAAAAGGTTTACCAATTGTTGATGATGACAGAGATGGATTTGTCTACAGTATTCTGGATTGGAAATCTCAGCGAAGATTTTTTGAAGCAGGCTAAGATATGGATGAAATTTAAGGGGAAAATATGCCAGATGCGATGCTTCTGGAATATCCATTTCAACTCAGCTGAAGTATTTCAAGAATGCTGCCGAATTGAACTCAGAGGAATGGTTGAGTCATCAACTAAAGAAAGTTCAACTCAGCTTATGTTGAATAGTTTTAGGACCACAAGGAGCAGATATGAAGATAAACACAGTACTCCTGAGTGGCGCAGTGGTCTAAGGCACTGCATCGCAGTGCTACTAGAGATCCTGGTTCGAATCCAGGCTCTGTCGCAGCCGGCCGCGACCGGGAGACTCATGGGCACCGCACAATTGGCCCAGCGTCGTCCAGGGTAGGGGAGGGAATGGCCGGCAGGGATTTAGCTCAGTTGATAGAGCATGGCGTTTGCAACGCCAGGGTTGTGGGTTCGATTCCCACGGGGGGCCAGTATAAAAAAAAATATGTATTCACTAACTGTAAGTCGCTCTGGATAAGAGTGTCTGCTAAATGACTCAAAATAAAAAATATCTGGATAAACAATTTGAGATTGAGAAGAGTGTGCCACATGTGACCTAGTTGGTTTCTGAAGGCTATGAGCAGAAGCAAATAGGAGAAATGATGATAGAAGCAGAGAAAGCTGTTTTTGTACTGATGAAAGGGGGATTTGGAGGAGTGAATATCAGCGATTTCTCAAAATATTGATTTTGGCTTAAGGACAAGGAGAGTCATAAGCTGTACGCATGACACATGAATCTCTTTGCAGTGTGAAGATGGATTAAGACCCTATGGAAAAAGGAGATGTTGCAAAAAGTTCAAGAATGTTTGTGATATCAAAGTAGTACCGATATTGGACTTGTGAAATCAGCCCAATTGAGGTGAAAGTTGAACTTCAACCAGGAGCCAGACCTCCTTGGAAGAATCAGTATCCATTGAAAGATGAAGCAATCCAATGGATTGAACCACAAATTGAAGGACTTTCAAAAGCAGGTGTTTTGAAGACAATAGAAAAAATCCTCAGAGTAAGAATGTTTGTTGTTTTGGGAGAAACCATGAGGGGTTGATAGTAGCGCCTCTAGACCTATTAGGTCTGATGATTTAGGAAGCTAGGGGTTAGCTAATGTTGCAAGGGGGGAGATTAGGAGAAAGATCACAAAGGAGTAGGGTTTTTGGGAACCATATTTGCTTGAACAGATTGACTATGTCATAGGAATGTCAGGAGTGCTGTATGTGGAAGGTGCGGGAATCAGGCGCAGGACACAGAAGCTTCGTTCAACAGTCTTTAGTGAATCACTACGAGCAAAAGTGCCCGGAGACGAGCGATACGCACACAGGCGTAAACGAACAGGAAAAATACTAACACGCACAACAAGTGCAAAAACCTCTCCTAAAACACAAGGAGGGAAAACCAATACAGACACGAAGACAGGAAGCTCAATAACACACAACACATGACTAACAAAACGAGAACTTATAGGACACATTATCAACGCTAACTAACCACAGGTGTACAACAATCAGACAAAAGCAAACGAACATAGAAACATACAACGGTGGTAGCTAGTACTCCGGGGACGACGACCGCCGAAACCTGCCCGAGCAAGGAGGAGGAGCAGCCTCGGCAGATTCCGTGACAGTACCCCCTTGACGCGCGGCTCCAGCCGTGCGCCGACCCCGGCCTCGGGGACGACCAGGAGGATGCGGTGCAGGGCGCGTAGGGGTGACTACGGTGGAACTCAGTCAGGAGAGACGGATCTAGGATGTCCCTCCTCGGCACCCAGGACCGCCTCCTCCGGGCCGTACCCCTCCCACTCCACAAGATATTGGAGACCCCCCATCCGACGTCTCGAATCCAAGATGGACCGAACTGTACGCCGGAGCCCCCTCGATGTCCAATGGGGGCGGAGGAGTCTCTGCTATCTCACCTTCCTGGAGTGGACCAGCTACCACCGGCCTGAGAAGAGACACATGGAACGAGGGTTAATATTCTTATGCTCAATAGGTAGTAGTAACCTGTAACACACCTCGTTCAATCTCCTCAGGACTTTAAAGGGCCCTACAAACCGCCGACCCAGCTTCCGGCAGGGCAGGCGGAAGGGTAGGTTTCTGGTCAAGAGCCAGACTCGATCTCCAGGTGCGTACACCGGCCCCTCACTGCGGTGGAGATCGGCGCTCGCTTTTTGTCGACGGATGGCCCGCTGCAGATGGACGTGTGCAGCGTTCCACGTCTCCTCTGAGCGCCCTACCCACTCATCCACCGCAGGGGCCTCGATCTGGCTCTGATGCCACGGTGCCGGAACTGGCTGGTAACCTAACACACATTGGAAAGGGGTTAGGTTGGTGGAGGAGTGGCGAAGAGAATTCTGGGCCATCTCTGCCCAGGGAATATACCTCGCCCACTCCTCCGGCCGGCCCTGCATACTGACCTCAGAAACCTACCCACATCCTGGTTCACACGTTCTACCTGCCCATTATTCTCCGGGTGGTACCCTGAGGTAAGGCTCACCGAGACCCCCAGGCGCTCCATGAACGCTCTCCAGACTCGGGAGGTGAACTGGGGACCTCGATCAGACACTATATCCTCGGGCACCCCGTAATGCCGGAAGACGTGGGTGAATAGTGCCTCAGCGGTCTGCAAGGCAGTGGGAAGACCTGGCATTGGGAGAAGACGACAGGCTTTAGAGAACCGATCCACAACGACCAGTATGGTGGTATTCCCCTGAGAGGGGGGAAGGTCAGTAACAAAGTCCACCGAGAGGTGAGACCAGGGTCGTTGTGGAACGGGCAGGGGTTGTAACTTACCCCTGGGCAGATGTCTGGGCGCCTTACACTGGGCGCACACCGAACAGGAGGAGACATAAACCCTCACATCCCTGGCTAACGTTGGCCACCAGTACTTAGCGCTAAGGCAGTGCACAGTCCGGCCAATACCTGGATGTCCAGAGGAGGGTGACGTGTGAGCCCAATAAATAAGTCAATCCCGAACCTCGAGGCGGAACGTACGTCCGACCCACCGGACACTGTGGAGGGCTGGGGTCGGTACGCAACGCCCGCTCGATTTCAGCATCGACCTCCCACACTACCGGTGCCACTAGACAAGACTCCGGCAGTATGGAAGTGGGCTCAACGGACCTCTCCTCTGTGTCATACCGCCGGGACAGGGCGTCTGCCTTACCGTTCTGGGACCCAGGGATGTACGTGATTTTAAATACAAACCGGGTTAGAAACATGTTCCACCGAGCCTGGCGAGGGTTCAGTCTCCTAGCTGCCCGAATGTACTCCAGGTTACGGTGGTCAGTCAAAATGAGAAAAGGGTGTTGAGCCCCCTCAAGCCATTGTCTCCACACCTTTAGGGCTTGAACCATGGCCAACAGTTCCCTGTCTCCTACGTCATAATTACGCTCCGCCGGGCTGAGCTTTTTAGAGTAGAAAGCACAGGGGCGGAGTTTAGGTGGCGTGCCGGACCGTTGTGATAGCACGGCCCCTATACCGGCCTCAGACGCGTCCACCTCTACCTGAAATGGTAAGGCGGGATCCGGATGCGCAAGCACTGGAGCCGAGGTAAACAGGGCCTTCAGTCTCCCAAATGCCCTGTCCGCCTCCGCTGACCACTGCAATCGCACCGGACCCCCCTTCAGAAGAGACGTTATGGGAGCTGCCACCTGTCCAAAACCCCGGATAAACCTCCGGTGGTAATTCGCAAAACCCAAGAACTGCTGCACCTCTTTCACGGTGGTTGGGGTTTGCCAATTACGCACGGCTGACACCCGGTCAACCTCCATCTTCACCCCTGACGCGGATAACTGATAACCCAGAAAGGAGACCGACTCCTGGAAAAACAGACATTTCTCTGCCTTAACATACAGGTCGTGCTCCAACAGCCTACCCAACACACGATGCACCAGGGCTACATGCTCGTCTCGGGTAGGCGAGTAAACCAGGATATCATCTATGTACACGACCACACCCTGCCCCTGCATGTCCCTGAAAATCTCATCCACAAAGGATTGGAAGACTGAAGGAGCATTCATCAACCCGTATGGCATGACGAGATACTCGTAATGACCCGAGGTGGTACTAAATGCCGTTTTCCATTCATCGCCCTCCCTAATGCGCACCAAGTTATATGCGCTCCTGAGATCCAGTTTCGTGAAGAAACGGGCTCCGTGCAAAGACTCAGTCATAGTCGCAATCAGAGGGAGTGGATAACTGTACTTCACAGTGATCTGATTGAGACTACGGTAATCTATGCACGGGCGCAACCCTCCATCCTTTTTCTTCACAAAAAAGAAGCTCGAGGACACAGGAGAAGTGGAGGGCCGTATGTATCCTTGTCTTAGAGATTCGGCTATGTACGTTTCCATAGCCCTCTTCTCCTCTTGGGACAGAGGATACACATGGCTCCGCAGAAGCGCTGCTCCTGCCTGGAGGTCTATCGCACAATCCCCCTGTCTATGAGGAGGCAAACGCGTCGCCCTCGATTTACTAAACACAAATGCCAAATCCTCATACTCAGTGGGAATGCGCAGTGAGGACATCTGGTTTGGACTCTCCACTGAGGTCGCCCCCACGGAAACACCCAAACATCTCCTCTCACACTGGGCAGACCACTCCTTAAGAGCCCTCTCTTGCCACGAAATAGAAGGATCATGGGTACTCAACCAGGGAATTCCCAGCACCACCGGATACGCAGGAGAGTCGATAAGATATAGCTGGATAGTCTCCCTCATGACCCCCTGCGTACACATCCTAAGTGGCGCTGTGACTTCCCCTGATCAACCCCGATCCCAACGGACGGCTATCTAGGGCATGAACAGGAAATGGGATGTCAACAGGAAGTAGGGGAATCCCTAATTCTAAACAAAATTTACGATCAACAAAATTCCCAGCTGCGCCTGAATCTACTAGCGCCTTATGCTGGGAATGAGGTGCAACCTGTGGAAATCGCACAGGTATACAGAAGTGCACAACAGAGAGCTCTGGGTAAGTGGGACGCCTACTCACCTGGAAGGACTCCCCAGTGCAGGGCCTGCCGTCCTCTCCCCTAGGAGACCCTCCCCAACACCTGGCCGCGGTGTGTCCTCCACGGCCACAGTTGGTGCAGGGGGGATGGCCCCCCTCGTGCTCCTTCCCCTCTTCTCTCTAGCGCCAGCACCCCCGAGCTCCATAGGGCTCGGCTCGGAGGTGCTGGAGGGTGGAATGGACGAACCCCACTCGGAACGTCCGCGGGTGGCCAGCAGGGTGTCCAGCCGGATGGACATGTCCACCAACTGGTCGAACGTGAGACTGGTATCCCTGCAGGCCAGCTCTCGACGGACGTCCTCCCGAAGACTACAACGATAATGATCGATGAGGGCCCGCTCATTCCACCCTGCGTCAGCCGCTAGATTCCCGAACTCCAGTGCAAATTCCTGGGCGCTCCTCCTCCCCTGCCGGGAGGTAGAATAGACGCTCCCCGCCGCTTTCCCCTCAGGTGGATGGTCGAACACAGCCCTGAAGCGGCGGGAGAACTCCGCGTATGTGATCGTGGCGGCGTCTATCCTCCTCCATTCGGCGTTGGCCCACTCCTACGCCTTGCCGGTGAGACAGGAGATGAGGGCGGAAACGCTCTCGTGTCCCGAGGGCGCCGGGTGTACGGTGGCCAGGTATGGTTCCACCTGCAGGAGGAACCCCTGACACCCGGCAGCGGTACCATCATACGCCCTCGGGAGCGAGAGCCGAATCCCACTGGGTTCCGGAGCTTGGATGGGCGGACTGGCCGATGGTGATGGCAAGGTAGGGGGAGATGTGGGTGCCCCTCTGTTCTCCCATCGGTGCAGAGTGTTTATTACGTCTTGAAGGGCGGTCCCGATGCGGTTGATCTGTTCGTTCTGCTCGCGGACGCGCTCCTCCAGGGACTCGGATGCTAGTGCTGCTCCTGCTGATTCCATCTTGGTGTGTTATTCTGTCAGGAGTGCTGTATGTGGAAGGTGCGGGAATCAGGCGCAGGACACAGAAGCTTCGTTCAACAGTCTTTTGTGAATCACTACGAGCAAAAGTGCCCGGAGACGAGCGATACGCACACAGGCGTAAACGAACAGGAAAAATACTAACGCGCACAACAAGTGCAAAAACCTCTCCTAAAACACAAGGAGGGAAAACCAATACAGACACGAAGACAGGAAGCTCAATAACACACAACACATGACTAACAAAACGAGAACTTATAGGACACATAATCAACGGTAACTAACCACAGGTGTACAACAATCAGACAAAAGCAAACGAACATAGAAACATACAACGGTGGTAGCTAGTACTCCGGGGACGACGACCGCCGAAACCTGCCCAAGCAAGGAGGAGGAGCAGCCTCGGCAGATTCCGTGACAAGGAAGATGCACAATCTGTCTGAAAAATTATGTTTACAGGGGGTGACTGTTATTCTTGGTTACATTCCTACACCAAGAGGTGCATAAGATGTCAAACTAAGCTAAAAGATGCTAAATCGTTTGCCAAGTTTTTGTGTAAAGAAGTCATAATAGCTGGTGGGGACTTCCCGATCAAATATTCCTAAAATTAGTGGGAAAGGGATTTGTGGATAAATCAGTGAAATGGGTTTTGAAAAATTAGGAGAAAAAGTCAGACAAAAAAAAAGTTATGAAAACTACGGTTGAAGGAACTTTAGGACAGTCAGCTCAGCTTCAATGTTAGTAAGAGAGAGAGAACAGTGGTGAAGGGAAATTTAGAGTTAAGTGGAGAGATAATTATGGAGAAGAAGTGTTGTTATCAGGACCAGAAGTAGAAGCTGTTTCACCTAGTAAAAGGAAGTATATTTTGTACAACGATATGAAGTGGAAGAGGGTTATGAGTGATTGCTAACTTATTTTGAGTAATGTTAGAGGGGAAGATCAGGGAGAAAACTATCATGGAGGTACAGGATGAGTTCTTTGATTTTGATGGAAGACAAGAAGATATATCTGATCAATACTGCTCGTTAGGGAAGAGAGAAACTAAATGGAAGGCATATGAATTTGATTCTTCTGTTTTGCAAATTAAAGAGGGATGGGCAGGTAGGAATCTTTAGTTCAAGCAGTTAACTCATTCTGTAAGATCAGTGAGGAATCTTGAGGGTCTATGTCTGTTGAGAATTCCAGCACCAGGAACATGGGGTTGAATCTTAGAGAAGGTAGCTAAACCTCTATCAAGTATGTGTAAATATTATGCTTTATCATGGCTGTTTTATCAGCAACAATCATTAACATATATAATAATGTCGTTGTCGAAGCATTTGTTTAGGCCTAGGTGTCACGATCGTCTGAGGAAACGGACCAATACGCAGCGCGTGGAGTGAACATGATGACTTTATTAAATAAAAGCAACCACGAAAACAACAAACAAATGACGATAGTGAAGTCCTCTGCAACACTGACAGAACTTGGAACAAAAACCCACAACTCCCACAAGAAAACATACAGAATAAATATGGCTCCCAATCAGAGATAACGAGCCGACAGCTGACACTCGTTACCTCCGATTGGGAGTCAATGACCAAACCTAGAAATACAACCAACAGAAAGGCAAACCTAGAAATACAAAACCAAAACCCAACAAATCAAAATACACCCTGGCTCAAATACAAAAGTCCCAGAGCCAGAGTGTCACACTAGGTTTAAGTGTTCTTGGTTAAATGAATTAACCTATGTGAATTTGTTAGATGGGAAGGAAAATCAGTTAACAGCGATTCATGAAGCATTGGAGGTGAAACCAGTGAGGGCTAAAAGCTGTTTTTGTTCAAATAAAACATATGATGGAAACGGGATGTTTAGGGGAATATCAGATGGTAATGATTAAATGATGACTTTGGGGTAAGCATGAACATAAGGTTAGTAATGAGAAATATAATGTAACTTTTTATGTTGAAGTTAGTAAGAAGAGAAGTACTTTGATGGTGAGAGAAGCTTTTGCATGGTAATGTGACTATTGGGAATTTAGAGATATTTAGGGGGTTTGTGGTGAGAAATAATATATTCTTACCCTATGGATGGAAAGGATGTTGTTACATGTTGAAGTTGAAGCTTCCATATGAGGTTTTTACCATTAAAAGAGGGGAAGCACCGGACACAGATAAATCTGATTCTAGATTTGGAAATAGGGTGAAAAGGGACATGGCGAAATTTCATAGTCTGGAAGCCTACCATTGGAGGATAAGTCTAGGAGAGAAGTGGAGACTTGGACTTTTTCCATGGTATGGTGTAACATTTTTGGAAGATCAAATAGATAATATTACCTATACTTTGAAGGGTTTTGCAAATGAAACGATAAGAGGGTTTAACCTTCTGTCAAGACTCAAAGGAGTATTGATGGATAGATATCAATTTTGAATATCCGATCATTTTTTACATTTACATTACATTTACGTCATTTAGCAGACGCTCTTATCCAGAACGACTTACAAATTGGTGCATTCACCCTATAGCCAGTGGGATAACCACTTTACAAAAAAGTTTTTTAGTTTTTAGTTTTTTTTTTTTTAAGGGGGGGGGGGGACATTTTTCACATGTTTTTAAATATTATGGTGATAGTTAGTATTTTGTGATGAATCAAAGGGGGGAAATGAAATGTGATTCATTTTATATATCATTTTATATATCATTTTTTGTTGATAAAGATGTTTTAATTTGAATGTGTTGTTTTGCAAAATATACTGTTTGGTCTTTTCTTTTCTTCCAGAAGCATATGGGGGAATGTGTAGAGGGGACAATATGAAGGGACAATATGAATGGACTGGAGGAAGTAGAACAAGGAAGGTGTGGAAATGTTCAGATTCCATCATCGACGTTGCATTGGAAGTCGACACTGCTGAGGAGATGAAGTGTAGTGGACTACATTCCAGTGTCTGCAACGATACATAGACATATTTGCATGTGTAATACATAATTTGTGTCATATTCTTTCTGTATAAATTTTTGAAGAATGATATTTGCTGTAGTTGGGTACATGTGGGGATTTCAGATGTTTTTGTTTATTTCGTGGATGCTTAGGGATATTGGGTCTAGGCTGGGATAGAGAGAATCCACAGGAGGGTCCGATGGGTCGACCAGCCTGAATGTGGACAAATTTGATTGTATTTTGTTTGCTGAGGCTTTCATGTGTATTCAAATTGCATCATAGTTTAAAATGCATTGATAAAGATGTATGAATTGATCTGGAGTACTTAGGTGGTTGCCTGGGGCAGAGGGGCCGTGAGAGAAGTTTACTGTCTTGATTGATTATGGATATTTGGAAAGAAAGCTGCCAGACAGGTTTTTCGCTCTTACACTCCATAAAGATTTGTTCATATTTCATAGAAATGTATTTACACTCCATAGAAAAAGGTGTTTACTCTCCATAAAATTTGGTTTATTGTTAAAGTTACTCAATAAGAGAAAAATTGTTATTTGTCATAATCCTATTCTTTTTGTTTTCGAGACTTAGTTAGTCTCGAAGGGGGGAAATATGTGGTATCTGAACAATTTATGACTTTGCTGTTGGTTTGCAAATGGTTTTAGAGGATGTTGACTCAGCTTAAGGGAGCATCTCGAGAGTAGTTCTATAGGGGCACCCTAAAACAGAGGAAGTCTGTTAGGTGGAGTCCTGGGATTGGTCTGTAGGGGAAAACACCCATATCAGGTTACATAGGATATATATACTATGGTTTGGGACAAAGGAGGGAAGAATAACATATTTAGAGATTGGATCCGGTTATTCTCCAGATGTCTGCAGATGTCTGTAAATTGGCGCTGAGATCTTCAAATGTAATAAATAATTATAATCGAGGACAGTGTCAGCGGATTTCCTTATTCTCACAGCATAATTAGCATTGTTTTCTCGACACTACATTAATGGCGACGAGGATGCCCACCCTGGGAAACTACAATATCATCTACATAAACTAACATTTGGCTTCCTTCCTGAGGTTCAAACTTTCCCAAATTCCTAGTTATAGCCTGGGCAAAGATTGTAGGACTTTCAGAGTAGCCTTGTGGCATCCTAGCGTAAGTCCATTTCCTTCCCTGAAATGTAAAGCCAAACCACCCCTGACTATCTGGATGAACTGGGATACTAAAGAAAGCTAACTCAATCACGGTAAAATAGGAGTTCTCTGGTTTCAATTGGTTCAGCAATGTATGTGGATCTGGTACACATGGAGCTCTGGGAATTATATTTCTATTAACCCCCTGCAAGTCCATGACCATCCTCCAGTCGGCGCTAGGTGCCGCATTTTTAACAGGAAATACTGGAGAGTTGCATTGTGCCTCATCTCCAGGAATTATCACCCCTCCCTTAAGTAAATGCTCAAATGTAGGTGTTATCCCTTTTATTGCTTCTGGTTTCATAGGATATTGCTTTTGGTATGGTCTGTGATCGGATCGAGGAACCACTTGTACTGGAGCTACCCCCTTAATTAGTCCCACATCGGCTGGTCCGTGTGACCATAATTTGAACGGAATTGCTGCTAACTCATCCTCCTGTTCCTGAGTTAAGAAAATATATTCCTGTCATTCGTTAAAACTTGTCTCCAGGTGGACCCCGGGCTGGGTTTTTGCTCTCCAATTCAACTTTCTTCTGTATCTTCCAGTGGAGTGGCTATACTGATCCCCATTTGGTGTATTCTGCCAGTCAGTGATGTTTTTCACCTGTTTTACCCATTTACCTAGTGATAACCATTCCTCTGAAGGTTCTTTCACTAGGGAAACATGGGGGCTCCACCTTTCTCTGTACAGTCTCTGGCTCTGTGGTCCCAACTCCACCTCTATAGCTGCACGTTTTTTATGATAGTGAACCCATTTTAACCCAATTGTTCTTTCTGTGGTTTTTAACAATTCTTCCTCATAATCTTGGTTAGGGCCCAGGTGCTCATTACACCACAATGTACAGTGTAAGTCATCTACTGTCATCTTGGTTGATCCAATCACTAAATAATTTGCTAGGTCTATTAGTGATTTCGGTATGTCTGTAAGTCCCCCTCTTAGCAGATCCTGGCTATACCAATAGCATGGTTCTCCCTCCCCGCTCACTACCATATTATCCCTTACTACATATGCCTTCATACCCCTCAGAGTCGGTTTCACAGCTACGTTCAACTGAGTCATGGCATCCCTTCCTAGTAAATTGACTGGATACAGGCTTGATACAAGTACAGGCATGCATACCCCCCTGAATCTTCATGTTGTAAAGCCACAGGGGCCGATAATCGCTCTATAAATTGATTGCCCGAGGCCGAGCGTACCATGATCTTTTCCCCATTAATTCTAATTCCCTTGGGCATGTCGGCTGCACAGATCGCTGTGCGACATGCCCCTGTGTCACACAATAATTTAATATTTTTCCCCAGTATTGTCAAGGTGAGTTATGGTTTCTGTTCTTGCTGCAGAGCCAATTCAATCGTTGCCAATTCAAACACTTCACACCCCGTATCAATGGGTTCCTCTGACCCCTCTTCTCCACTATCTATACTACTATCTTCCCCTTGTTCTAGTCATGCGTTATCCTCCTCTTCCTCCTTACCGGAACTGGGCGATGGGTGTCTGTAGGTCTTTTCTTCTTCTCTACCCCAATTATCTCGCTTACTCTTTCCTTTATGTCTGCAATCGCGATGGTTATGGCCTGTCTTTTTACAGTATTTACACAGGGCCTTACACTCTCTGGCAAAGTGCCCTTCCTTGTTACAGTTAAAGCACTTACTTCCTCCCCCATAGGGCAGGAAAGAGTGAGGCCTTTCTCCCCTCTCTTCTGGAGTTCTACCTCTACCAGCTATTTCCCCTAGAGTGGTCATTAAATACTCTGCTCCCTTCTGTTATTTTCTTACTCTGTCCTGTCTACTATTTTGCTCATGATGGATTGCATATCTCTTGACCTCTGCAAACGAAGTAGTTCCCCATCCCACTAAGGTCCTTTTAATATTCCTACTTATTTCTGGTCTCATTCCACTAAGGAATGCTATTTCTAGCTGCTGATGGTACGGAGTATCATTTCCCTGCCCCTGGGGAGGCTCAGGTGTGCCACTATTTGCGTTAAATACATTTCTCAGTCTCTCTAAGTATTGGCTGATGGTCTCACTGTCTTCCTGTTTACATTCATGTACTTTGGAGAAGTCAGCATGTCGATGGTAATGTTCCCTCAAATTATTACACAACTCAGTTATTTTCCCAACATATTGCCCATCATCTGCCCATGGCAGGACTGCTCCATTGGCATCCCCTGAAACCCACTGCCCCCGAACAGCTGCCCAATCTTTCCCCACTAGCGTTCTGACTGCCCTCTCAATTTCCCCTGTGTTTATCTTAAAGCTTGCTACTAGACTCTCCAAATCCCTCCTGAACCCCTCTATTCCTGTCTTAGGGTGCACCACACCCTCTATGGCTCTTACTACATCTCGCTGTGTCCATGCCCTATACACATCCAGTGTGTCTGGTGCATCCTCCTCCCCAGCCCTTGGGTTCGGCATGGCTATCAAAGGGCACTGGTCATCCCCTTCCTCATCATCTAAACACTCTCTCTTCCCTGGCTTATTATAGTCTTCTAATCTCTTCAACTCCCTGTGTTTAAACTCTCTATGTTTACATTCTCTAGCTCTTCCAGCCTCTTTCTCTCTATCCAGTTCTACTCTTAGCCTCCCTATTTCCTCTTTACTTTCCCTGAGTTCTGTAAGTTTTTTCTGTAAAACTTCCCCATCTCTTTTCTCTTTACTGGCCTCCCTACTCTGCCCCCCCCCCTTCCCCCCCTTCCAACATTCCGGCTTGGCGTCATAGGGTGGGGGAGGGGTGGGGACCACTCCTAATTTTCTCCTACACATGACAACATTATCATCTGGGCTTTCTTTCCAAGCTTGCTCTACTAAAACTGGTTATAACCTTTCTGCCCTCTGCTCTCTCAATTTTTACTTCATTTTCTCTCTGCATAACTATTTTTTTTTCTCTGTCCTTCCTCTCTCTTTCGAGCCTCTAAAAGCCATACTCTCGCTGTCTCTAGCCCCTCCCCTCGCTGTTTCTTTAAATCCGTTCCACAGTTTATATGCATCTGCCTAATCATAACCTCTAACTTCTCCACATCGAGATGCCCAATAAATCCATACCTCTTCTCCCAAATGGATCCATGAAACATATTTCTTCGATCTGTTCCTAACATATATCTTTCATCCCCCGTTAATTCTCGGACCTCTTTAGAATATTTATTTCCCATGGTAGCAAAATAAGAAATCCCCCCGTTTAGTAATAATTCAATCAATAATTATTTCCTTTGGGACTTATTAATGGTACGACTTTTGAAAAATGTTATGATCTGATTTTGTAATAAACCATTTAAATTATTCAACCCGTGACCCAGAGTTTTTAAGACACCAGTTTCATGAAACGGATGGGACAACCATTTTTTCTCACGCAACCTATTTTAGTCCCTCCCTTGAAACAATTAACACGTATTTCGATGGATCATTAGGTCTCACATTTATACAACCTTATACGATTTTTACTAACACTCTCTGTAACCAAGAGGTCGTAACTGCTCCAGTTTTATGAAATAGACAGAGTTAGAGCAAAACCCCAGCTGTTTATTACTCTTGACTTGTTTAATGTATCTATCTCACACGACGATAATTATCTCCCTTCCTGTTTATATTGTAAAGACTGTATCTCGTACAATCTCAATATTAACTAGTTTATTTTGGTAATAGCTATCTACCCAGAGTCAATTCCGGACCCTTCTTCCTTCCTTTATAATTATTTTATGAGATTTTGGTAACTATTCTCTGCCCTTCACAATAATTATTATTCTCATACAAGTTCAAATAATCACACCAAAATCCATGAATATAAATTACTGACCTTCTCCTTGCAGTTCGGATTTAAATGCTTTTTCAATCTCGTTAACGTCTTTATCGTTCATAAGATTCATCACCGGCCTGTTTATAACCTTAACGTCGAAGGCCAGGTCTATTCTATATGGATGCTATCATCCGCCCGTGCACGGTTTTCGGTGTCCTCAGAACGATAAAGACGTAGTTTGAGATCCGGCTCGAAGGACCATTTGTCACGAGAATTTCTATCTCTAATTAATCAAACTTAATGCTCTGAATAATTCCCAGAGGGTGTAAATTCTCTGGTTTAATCATGAATTAAACAAAGGTCCGCTACCAGCAAGAATGATCTGTATTTTTATTCATGGAGAGCACTGGCGCCAAAAAACATACATACAGCTTTTATATCACTTGACACACAAAGGCACTTTGCTCCGCCCATCTTTAAACAGTTTCTTAGTGCCCTTCACCCTGGAATGCTTTCTCAGCAGTTTCTAACTCCCCCCCTCTGTTAGTGGGTTGACACTACATTATAACTCTAACATCGTTCACACATTTATACTGTATTTGGGGTGAAATCCTTTAGTCCTTCTTCTTAAAATACAAATTAATCTATCAGTATCCCCCTTTCCTAACGACTCAGTCTAATGACTCAGTCTCACAGTGAGTAATGGTGCTAGTTCTGCTGTCTCTTGTTACATTGGGGACCTCATTCTCAATACGTCGACAGCTTCCACCACTAAACTGCCTCCGTCCATCATAGATCTTCCCTGCTCTACATTTATTGATGGCCTAATTCCAAGGATACCTTTGGCCCTGACTGTGAGGGATATGCTGATCCATTTGTCTCCATGGACCAGAGCAGGGTAGGCATCAGCAGGTACAGGGAAGCAGGTACAGTTCAATCCAATAATTGGTTGGTTCTTGTGCCGTAGTGGATGGCTTGGGTGAACAAATGCACACATTTCCGGACTATTTACAGTGAAGTAAAAGTATTTGATCCCCTGCTGATTTTGTAAGTTTGCCCACTGACAAAGAAATTATCAGTCTATAATTTTAATGGTAGGTTTATTTGAACAGTGAGAGAAAAAATCCAGAAAAACGCATGTCAAAAATGTTATAAATTGATTTGCATTTTAATGAGGGAAATAAGTATTTGACCCCCTCTCAATCAGAAAGATTTCTCGCACCCAGGTGTCTTTTATACAGGTAACGAGCTGAGATTATGAGCACACTCTTAAAGGGAGTGCTCCTAATCTCAGCGTGTTCCCTGTATAAAAGACACCTGTCCACAGAAGCAATCAATCAATCAGATTCCAAACGCTCCACCGTGGCCAAGACAAAAGAGCTCTCCAAAGATGTCAGGGACAAGATTGTAGACCTACACAAGGCCAAGCAGCTTGGTGAGAAGGTGACAACAGTTGGTGCGATTATTTGCAAATGGAAGAAACACAAAAGACTGTCAATCTCCCTCGGCCTGGGGCTCCATGCAAGATCTCACCTCGTGGAGTTGCAATGATCATGAGAACGGTGAGGAATCAGCCCAGAACTACACGGGAGGATCTTGTCAATGATCTCAAGGCAGCTGGGACCATAGTCACCAAGAAAACAATTGGTAACACAATATGCCGTGAAGGACTGAAATCCTGCAGCGCCCGCAAGGTCCCCCTGCTCAAGAAAGCACATATACAGGGCCGTCTGAAGTTTGCCAATGAACATCTGAATGATTCAGAGGAGAACTGGGTGAAAGTGTTGTGGTCAGATGAGACCAAAATCGAGCTCTTTGGCATCAACGCAACTCGCCGTGTTTGGAGGAGGAGGAATGCTTCCTATGACCCCAAGAACACCACCGTCAAACATGGAGGTGGAAACATTATCCTTTGGGGGTGTTTTTCTGCTAAGGGGACAGGACAACTTCACCGCATCAAAGGGACGATGGACGGGGCCATGTACCGTCAAATTTTGTGTGAGAACATCCTTCCCTCAGCCAAGGCACTGAAAATGGGTCGTGGATGGATATTCCAGCATGACAATGACCCAAAAACACACGGCCAAGGCAACAAAGGAGTGGCTCAAGAAGAAGCACATTAAGGTCCTGGAGTGGCTTAGCCAGTCTCCAGACCTTAATCCCATAGAAAATCTGTGGCGGGAGCTGAAGGTTCGAGTTGCCAAACGTCAGCCTCGAAACCTTAATGACTTGGAGAAGATCTGCAAAGAGGAGTGGGACAAAATCCCTCCTAAAATGTGTGCAAACCTGGTGGCCAACTACAAGAAACGTCTGACCTCTGTGATTGCCAACAAGGGTTTTGCCACCAAGTACTAAGTCATGTTTTGCAGAGGGGTCAAATACTTATTTCCCTCATTAAAATGCAAATCAATTTATAAAATTTTGACATGAGTTTTTCTAAATTTCTTTGTTGTTATTCTGTCTCTCACTGTTCAAATAAACGTACCATTAAAATTATAGACTGATCATGTCTTTGTCAGTGGGCAAACGTACAAAATCAGCAGGGGATCAAATACTTTTTTCCCTCACTGTATCTACATGAGGTATTCACAACAGTGGCTTTGATCGATTGAATTGGGGTCTTAGGGATCTATTCAGTCTGTATCGCTGAAGCTAATCAGCATGGACTCCGGCCCAAAGCTAACATCTCCTGATAGCACTAAACTAAAGGCTGATTAGCATCAGCGCTGCTGACCCTAACACAATGCTAGCAGCTAAAAACAATGCTAAGTCCATTTACAGACAGTTGCTTTACTCAATACCTAATTGGTCTTACCGTTAGAAGACGACCATCCTGTGTGACTTCCAGCTGTCCCCTAGGGGTGTAAGTGTTGATGTCCCCCTGAGACTAGAGCCACACAAACCCCTATCCTCCAACCTCTGTCTCTGCACTAAATGAGAGGTGACAGGTGTAATGGCCATGGCCTAGCTCCATAATTTAGCCTTGGAGATGAGGAGGGGAAGGGGAGAGATGGCGTGCTGACAGATCATTATTGTCCTCTCATGGAAAACATCCAGGCTTATCCACAACTGAGCTCTAACCATGGCAGCAGGACGGGGTAATGATTAGACTACCTTACTGTTATTCTACAGCACAGCTAGTAGTTGACATTAAATCTCTATCAATGTATGGGATGGTAGGGGTAATGTACTCTTAGAAAAAAGGGTTCTCAAAGTCGAAGAACCCTATCGCCATAGGATAACAATTTTTGGTTCCAGGTAGAACCCTTGTGGTTCTTCAAAGGGTTCTTCTATGGGGACAGCCGAATAATCCTTTAAGGTTCCAGATAGCACCTTTTTTCTAAGAGCGTAAACTAGCGCTATAGAGCATGCCAATGCAATTCAGTGTCCCCAGATACTAATCGCTTAGAGATGCGGTGCATTGGGGTGATGGTTGTTCAATACTCCCAAAGCCATTGCATAGAGTCTTTAACCAATGCACACATTTAGATTAGAGTACACGTACTTAGATAAATTAATGGTCCTTTCCCTACTATGCAGCCTGATATGTGCCGATAAGCAGGGTGAATGCAGTAAAATGACATACAGTGACATAAAGTCAGTATTCACGATTGATTCTTCATTTGCCAACTTACAATTGTGTGTCTGTGATGCTGCATTAATTCAAAAGCTACATCAACCTACTAGAAATGATACAACCCTAGCAGTACAGTGGGCTTTCATTAATACTGATGCCATGTAGGGCTGTCTCATACCACATCATATCCATTAGTAGAACTCATAGACAAAATAATAAAATACCCCAATCCTCTGTGCTCAACAACATTAATCCTACCTGTCAGAGAGGCTTTATCTCTTTGGAGAAATCCCTACCGCCAGGGAAGTCTCTGTCAATGTTTTTATCAGGGCAGAGCACCTGTCCTAAACCTTTTTCCTCCCATAGCCGGGCTGACAATGAGCTGCAGAGAACCTGTTAATCTTCATGGCCTCTTAGACAGTGACAGCTGTGTCTGTCTGGTCAATACTAAAATGGAGATTACATTTTAATACACCAAGACGTCTTGGTTCACGATAACAAGATTAGACCATGCACATTGAGGCTGTTAGTCCTTGATGCCCCCAAAGAAGCACAAACGCCTCATACATCTCATTTTATGTGTTGTTGGGGAAGTTGCTCAGACACACACATACACCTCGCCACTATGCCTTTCAGCTCACCTCTCACGATGTCACAACCGAGACGTCAGAAACAATCATTTGCCACCACACAGCTGGACCAAGCAAACACTCAGCTCCCATCACGTCGTTCCTTAGGGGGCTATGAAGACCCCCTGTTCAGCCGCCACACAAACGCACACACAAAGAGACATATATACAGAGACCGCCCCTCACAGGGTCAATAATAACAACCCCTTCAGCCCGACACGATCGATACAGACAACACGGTTTAAACAGCTACCCTGGTGGGAAAAGACCAAGCGTCCAGGAATCAGTATTTAGTGAGTCCACCGAGTGCTATTAATAATCCCTGCCACAGAGCAACTCGCCCCAAGCCCAGCTAAAGACCGAAGGGACAAGGGGAGGTGGATTAAATTATGCGATTCAAATCAACTATTGATTGGGACAGGGATCAATAACCCAGGTATAATTCTTGATATGTCAGCACCCCTGTTGCCAGGTTTTCTGCACCTTGGACATAGACTAGGTCAATAGGTACAACATTCACATGAACACTCTGGAAGTGAAAGAGGACTTCTGTTTTCTTCTACTAGGGAACCAAGTTCCTGGTATTGATTTAATGTGACCTCACATCACATAGTGGGTATAGGAGCCTGAAGGAATATCATAACTGCTCCTTGGTATCAACTGATACGGATGTTTTCAACTCACTAAATGCTACATCGCTCACATACAGTTGCTTTCCAAGATCTGTCTTTGGCACGATTGCATTTGGAAAATCCCAAATAATGGCTTTGTACAGTACTCTAGGCTTAAACGCCATCTCTCTTCCTGTCACAGTTTTGCCCCTAATCTCATCCACTAATGGAGCCTATAAACTTGAAGACTCATGTCTCATTAAAATTACCCAGATTTCCCGCTGTATAAACATGGCCAAATACACACAATGTCCGTCCACTGCTTATCGGTCTGAAGGGATACAGTTTTTGTCAAATGTTTTGCATTTTAGCTAACCCTAAGCCTAAACCTTTTCCTAATTTTTACCTAATTCTCCTAAACTGCTACATTAATTATCCTAACCTGCTCCGTAAGTTCTACTAACCTGCTTCGAAAAGTCAAAAAAAAGACAAAAGCTCTTACCATATAGTCAAAACCCTGCTTATCCTTCTCCCCAGAGACTACGAGATAATTGGCTGAATTCCTGCATTTCTTCCTGGTACATGGGTTGAAACATAACAATGAAATCCCTTGGGCGCATGAACAGCAGTGTGCGTCGTTTTCCTTTAAAACAAATATTTTGCCTGGACGTTTACCCACGAGGTTTACTACCTTCATGTGCTTCACAAGATATGCTAATCAATGCCGGAGGGATTTCCTCTCGAGGAGAATAAATCCTGCTGAAAGCAGAGCACTGACAGCAAAATGGCGGTCATTATATATCATAAAGCAGTACATGGGCTCTATTTGCTGAAGTGTTACAGATTGCGTAATATAAATATTAAGTTAATTTTCGATTGAGACGACATACAGTGGGGAAAAAAAGTATTTAGTCACCCACCAATTGTGCAAGTTCTCCCACTTAAAAAGATGAGAGAGGCCTGTAATTTTCATCATAGGTACACGTCAACTATGACAGACAAAATGAGAAAAATAATCCAGAAAATCACATTGTAGGATTTTTTCATGAATTTATTTGCAAATTATGGTGGAAAATAAGTATTTGGTCAATAACAAAAGTTTCTCAAAACTTTGTTATATACCCTTTGTTGGCAATGACACAGGTCAAACGTTTTCTGTAAGTCTTCACAAGATTTTCACACACTGTTGCTGGTATTTTGTCCCATTCCTCCATGCAGATCTCCTCTAGAGCAGTGACGTTTTGGGGCTGTCGCTGGGCAACATGGACTTTCAACTCCCTCCAAAGATGTTCTATGGGGTTGAGATCTGGAGACTGGCTAGGCCACTCCAGGACCTTGAAATGCTTCTTACGAAGCCACTCCTTCGTTGCCCGGGCGGTGTGTTTGGGATCATTGTCATGCTGAAAGACCCAGCCACGTTTCATCTTCAATGCCCTTGCTGATGGAAGGAGGTTTTCACTCAAAATCTCACGATACATGGCCCCATTCATTCTTTCCTTTACACGGATCAGTCGTCCTGGTCCCTTTGCAGAAAAACAGCCCCAAAGCATGATGTTTCCACCCCCATGCTTCACAGTAGGTATGGTGTTCTTTGGATGCAACTCAGCATTATTTGTCCTCCAAACACGACGAGTTGAGTTTTTACTAAAAAGTTCTATTTTGGTTTCATCTGACCATATGACATTCTCCAAATCCTCTTCTGGATCATCCAAATGCACTCTAGCAAACTTCAGACGGGCCTGGACATGTACTGGCTTAAGCAGGGGGACACGTCTGGCACTGCAGGATTTGAGTCCCTGGCGGCGTAGTGTGTTACTGATGGTAGGCTTTGTTACTTTGGTCCCAGCTCTCTGCAGGTCATTTACTAGGTCCCCCCGTGTGGTTCTGGGATTTTTGCTCACCGTTCTTGTGATCATTTTGACCCTACGGGGTGAGATCTTGCGTGGAGCCACAGATCGAGGGAGATTATCAGTGGTCTTGTATGTCTTCCATTTCCTAATAATTGCTCCCACAGTTAATTTCTTCAAACCAAGCTGCTTACCTATTGCAGATTCAGTCTTCCCAGCCTAGTGCAGGTCTACAATTTTGTTTCTGGTGTCCTTTGACAGCTCTTTGGTCTTGGCCATAGTGGAGTTTGGAGTGTGACTGTTTGAGGTTGTGGACAGGTGTCTTTTATACTGATAACAAGTTCAAACAGGTGCCATTAATACAGGTAACGAGTGGAGGACAGAGGAGCCTCTTAAATAATAAGTTACAGGTCTGTGAGAGCCAGAAATCTTGCTTGTTTGTAGGTGACCAAATACTTATTTTCCACCATAATTTGCAAATAAATTCATAAAAAATCCTACAATGTGATTTTCTGGATATTTTTTCTCAATTTGTCTGTCATAGTTGACGTGTACCTATGATGAAAATTACAGGCCTCTCTCATCTTTTTAAGTGGGAGAACTTGCAAAATTGGTGGCTGACTAAATACTTTTTTTCCCCACTGTATGCAGCATCTACTTTTAAAGCAGTTTCCGGAAAATTGCCTTTAAATTTCAATCACGCTGTAATGCTGAAGTTCCGCGATACGGATTAAATAGAGCCCCAACTCACTGGGTAGAAACTGGTTGAATCAACGTTTTGTCTACGTAATTTGTCAACGTATTGTGAAGTGGAAAGTGCGTGGAAACACACTTGAAGAGCAGCAACTTTTTACATGTTTTATTAAATAGTTGTTCAGCTTTATTTTTTATTGAAAAGTAATCAACATTTTATTAAAAAGTAATCAATGTAAACTGTTGTTTTGAGGGTGAACTTTTACCACAGGATTATGTCATTATGGTAAAAAATGATGCTTTTTAGCCCTTTATAACATTTGGGAAGTCATCAATAGCTATGTTTAAATTCAGCCCAGGATTCAACTAAAAATAGACAATACATTAGGCCTAGGGTTTCAAGCTTCGGTGGATTTCAAATTAAATCTACTAGTTCATAGTAAATATGTTGGAGTCTCCACCTCAACCAAAAATAAAAGTTAAAGAATTAAATCAAATCAAACTGTTGTATAAATAAACAAAATATCTGACATTATATTCCAATTTGAACTTTGGTGTGGTTTTAAATGGTTGAAAGCGCAGTGATAACACATTGAGAATTCAACAAACTTTTGGCTGTCTTTTTCAGTGGGTGAAAATACTGTAGGTTGGAATCTCATTGATCAACATATCTACCAAATATTACCCAATTCTCCACATTGAAATGACGTGTGCCCACTGGGCTAAAACTGGTTGAATCAACATTCTTACCATGTGGAAAACTGATTGGATTGGCAAAAAATAATCTACGTAAGGGCATTTCATATTTTTTCCCCAAAACGTTTAACTTAAATCCAAATGACATGGTGACATTTTTTGTTGATTTCACGTTGAATTCACATTAGCTGACAACTCATCCAAATGTAAATCAAAACTAGACGTTGAACTGATGTCTGTGCCCAGTGGGAAGGCTCCTTCCTGTATCCCATATAGGATTCTGAATAGTAAAGATGTGTTGGAAACCTCTTGGGTATGCATGTAGCTCAAATTGTCTTGAGGAATGAAGATAATCAACCAGCCGAACAAGGTAAAAATCTGCTTTTCTACCCTTGAGCAAGGCAGTTAACCCCTAACAACAACTGCTCGCCGATGTCGATTAAGTCAGCCCCCCGCTTGTCTCTGATTCAGAGGGGTTGGGTTAAATGCGGAAGACACATTTCAGTTGAACGCATTCAGTTGTACAACTGACTATGTTTCCCCTTTCACTAAGTCAGCTATGCTAAGTTAGCTATGCTAAGTCAGCTCCATTCTAATGAAGTGTCTCTTCTATTTACAGTGTCCCGTTTCTCAACAAATGTGAAAGCTGACTAGATGTGCCCCATATCATGGTGGAATCATAATAATCGTTATGAAGAAGCTCTGCGGGACCGCAGAACATTTCCACTGAAGCTTCAGATGGCATGAGCTGATATTCAGGCTTTATTTTATTCATTCACCATTCACCTATCATTCTTTCACATACATAGTCCTTTCAGGCAGTGAACAAGGCTTGACAGTTTGGCTTGACAGCTTGTCACTATTGTCATGACCATCACCATCATGCAGTAGTATTGACAACATTGTTGAGGAAGTGAGTAAATAGTTATTAACCTCAGCATTGAGTAAAGAGTTATGAACCTCAGCATTGAGTAAAGAGTTATAAACCTCAGCATTGAGTAAAGGGTTATAAACCTCAGCATTGAGTAAAGGGTTATAAACTTCAGAATTGAGTAAAGGGGTTCTTCAACAGCTTTTCGTCATTGGTGGAAAAAGTACTCAATTGTCATACTTGAGTAAAAGTAAAGATACCTTCATAGAAAATGACTCAAGTAAAAGTGAAAGTCACCCAGTAAAATACTACTTGAGTAAAAATCTAAAAGTATTTGGTTTTAAATATACTTAAGTATCTAAAGTAAATGTAATTGCTAAAATCTACTTAAGTATCAAAAGGAAAAGTATAACTCATTTCACATTCCTTATATTAAGCAAACCAGACGGCACCATTTTCTTGTTTTATTATTTTACGGATAGCCAGGGGCACACTCCAACACTCAGACATCATTTACAAATGAAGCATTTGTGTTGAGTGAGATCAGCGGCAGAAGGTATGACCAGGGATGTTCTCTTGATAAGTGTGTGAATTGGACAATTTTCTGTCCTGCTAAGCATTCGAAATGTAACTTCTATCTTTGGGTGTCAGGGTAAATGTATGGAGTAAAAAGTACATTCTTTTCATTTAGGAATTTAGTGGAGTAAAAGTGAAAGTTGTCGAAAATAGAAATTGTAAAGTACAGATACCCCAAAAAACTACTTAAGTAGTACTTTAAAGTATTTTTACTTAAGTGCTTTACACCACTGTTTTTCATCATTAGAGTTAGTTCATTTGAGCGTACATACATCACAAACTCTGCTTAACATCCCCCTCCCCAACATCCCTTTCTACTCTACTGCTTACACATCCTGACTCTACTGCTCATTTGCATGCATTATTCAAACAGATGTTAATTCAGCAGAGTTACGCAAACTACTGGCACCACTTCTTGTTCTACTGTGCCAAGAACTGTGCTACGACGCCATGGTCGATCTGGTCCAACAGTGACACTCTGTAGCCTAGTCGTCCGGCTGCACCTATCGGATGTTTCGATTGTGGCTTGCCAGCTTCAGAGGGCTAAGGGATCATGCGTCGTGATGGATCGGCATTACAATTCTCCCTGCTAATGACAGGTCAGAGTCCGACCAAGAGAATGTGCCATCCATAGACACAGATGGCAGATAGGATGGAAAGGGTACAAGAGGTTGGCCTGCCTTCTGGACGCTGACAATCCTAAGCGACACTAAACAGGCACGACAAACACTAGCGAGGTGAGGTGCATTGATGTGGCTAAATCAATTCAAATCAAATCAAATTGTATTTGTCACACGCGCTGAATGCAACAGGTGTAGACCTTACCGTGAAATGTTTACTTGCAAGCCCTTAACCAACAATGCAGTTTTAAGAGAAATAAGAGCTAAGAAAAATATTTACTAAATAAGCTAAAGTAAAAAATAAAAGAGCAACAATAAAATAACAATAACGAGGCTATATACAGGGGGTACCGGTACCGAGTCAATGTGCGGGGGTACGGGTTAGTCGAGGTAATTGAGGTAGGGGTAAAGTGACTATGCATAGATAATAAACAGCGAGTAGCAGCACCGTAAAAACAATGCAAAAAGTATGGGTAGCCATTTGATTAGCTGTTCAGCAGTCTTATGGCTTGGGGGTAGAAGCTGTTAAGAAGCCTTTTGGACCTAGACTTGGCGCTCCGGTACCGCTTGCCGTGCGGTAGCAAAGAGAACTGTCTGTGACTAGGGTGGCTCGAGTCTTTGGCAGTTTTTAGGGCCTTCCTCTGACACCGCCTGGTATAGAGGTCCTGGATGGCAGGAAGCTTGGCCCCAGTGATGTACTGGGCCGTACGCACTACCCTCTGTAGCGCCTTGAGATCAGAGGCCGAGCAGTTGGCATACCAGGCTGTGATGCAACCAGTCAGGATGCTCTCGATGGTGCAGCTGTAGAACTTTTTGAGGATCTGAGGACCCATACCAAATCTTTTCAGTCTCCTGAGGGGGAATAGGTGTTGTCGTGCCCTCTTAACGACTGTCTTGGTGTGTTTGGACCGTGATAGTTTGTTGGTGATGTGGACACCAAGGAACTTGAAGCTCTCAACCTGCTCCACTACAGCCCCATCGATGAGAATGGGGGCGTGCTCGGCCCTCCTTTTCCTGTAGTCCACGATTATCTCCTTTGCCTTGATCAAGTTGAGGGAGAGGTTGTTAACCTGGCACCACACTGCCAGGTCTCTGACCTCCTCCCTATAGGCTGTCTCATCGTTGTCAATGATCAGGCCTACCCCCGCTGTGTCATTGGCAAACTTAATTATGGTGTTGGAGTCGTGCTTGGTCACGCAGTCATGGGTGAACAGGGAGTACAGGAGGGGACTAAGCATGCACCCCTGAGGGGCCCCCATGTTGAGGATCAGCGTGGCAGATGTGTTGTTGTCTACCCTTACCACCTGGGGGCGGCCCGTCAGGAAGTCCAGGATCCAGTTGCAGAGGGAGGTGTTTAGTCCCAGGGTCCTTAGCCGGTGTAATAGGATTCAATCTTAGTCCTGTATTTACCCTTTGCATGTTTGATGGTTACTCTGAGGGCATAGCGGGATTTCTTATAAGCGTCCGGGTTAGAGTCCCGTTCCTTGAAAGATCTACCCTTTAGCTCAGTGCGGATGTTGCCTGTCATCCATGGCTTCTGGTTGGGGTATGTACGTACGGTCACTGTGGGGACAACGTCATCGATGCACTTATTGATGAAGCCGGTGACTGATGTGGTATACTCCTCAATGCCATCGGATGAGTCCTGGAACATATTCCAAAATAGTCCTCCCAGCATGATAGCTGTATACATATCGGTGTCAACAGTGCATGTGATTGGATTGTGGCTGCAGGCATTTCTTGAATTAGGAAAATGCCCGCATTAGTCCTAAGGTGGTAGGCAACTCCAGGCTCAAAGAGAAAAAACATCCCAACTGGTTTTCATCCTGATTCACTGACCCAAAACGAGCTCAGTGAACAACTCGTCCCATTAATTGACCACTTAAGCGCAAAGAGGGCTGTAAACCAGTAGAAACGGCTACCATTGAGATCCCACAGACAGTAATAAGGGTAAGGGAGAAAACCTTTGTGTCCATTTGTTCACGCAATGTTGAGTATCCAAGACCTGCTATCTATATTGTAATTTACAAGTTAATTGGTATTTATCGTTGCTCTCTTTTCAGGCTAATTTCTCTCTCTCTCTCTCTCTCTCTCTCTCTCTCTCTCTCTCTCTCTCTCTCTCTCTCTCTCTCTCTGCCCCTCTCTCTGCCCCTCTCTCTCTCTCTCTCTCTCTCTCTCTCTCTCTCTCTCTCTCTCTCTCTCTCTCTCTGTCTGTCTCTCTCTCTCTCTCTCTCGCTTCCTCTCTCTCTTTCTCTCTCAGGGATAAAGTGCTTGCATGCTGGGAGGATATACAGCAACAGAACCACCTGGAATGTTATCTCCGCTCTATAAGTCAGATACAGACACTAGAACACAGGTGAGATGGAGACCCAGTAGGAACATGGTGGTGGGTGGGCGGAGAGTTACCATGGGAACTGCTCAAAGAATGTCCAGGTCTGGGATTGAACCTTGCTGTGAAATCACACACACGCAAGCACTCACGCACACAAACACGCACACACACACCTTTTATTGTATTTATTTTACCCTTATTTTACCAGGTAAGTTGACTAAGAGCACGTTCAACCTGGGGAATAGTTACAGGGGAGAGATGATGAATGAGCCAACACACACACACATGCACACACACACACAGACACACACACACACACACACACTTTAGTGCAATTTCCACAAGTATGTGGTCAATTTTCACAACTCTAAGCACAATAATCTAAACAGATCATCAAAATGGCTCATGTTTCAAAACTCTAAGCACATTTTCAATTGTTTTAGTACAACAAACAAATTCACAAAGTTTCTTGTTCACTGCACCAAATCACTATTTCAATTTGCATACATATTCAATCTAAGTATCTGCCTTCCACAAAGCAATATTACCTTTACTTTTGAAATGATTTTCTTGTATTTTGTATAAGTATTTATTAAGGATCCCCATTAGCTTCTGCCAAGGCAGCAGCTACTCTTCCTGGGGTCCAAACAAGATTAAGGCAATTACATCACAACAAAAAAAAATAACAGTATATCATACAACACATTATTACACAACTACTCCACCACTACATTTCTACAATACAAAATGTATAATACCACAATACAACAATATTACAACATTACAATGTACGTGTGTAGAGTCTGTGTGTTAACGTGTGTGTGCGTATGCGTGTGCCTGTGTGTGTCTCATCACAGTCCACGTTGTTTCATAAAAGTGTTGTTTTATCTGTTTTTTATACTGCTCGCTTGAGTTAATTGATGTGGAAGAGAGTTCCATGTAGTCATGACTCTATGTAGGACTGTGTGTTTCCCAGAGTATGTTCTGGACTTGGGGACTGTGAAGAGACCCCTGGTGGCATGTCTTGTGGGATAAGTATGGGTGTCTGAGCTGTTTGCTAGTCATTATAACAGACAGCTCATTGCTTTAAACATGTCAATACCTCTCACAAAGACAAGTAGTGATGCAATCAATCTCTCCTCTACTTTGAGCCAGGAGAGATTGACATGCATGTTATTGATGTTAGCTCTCCATATACATTTATTAAGGGCCAGCTGTGCTGCTGTCCCTCTTTGTGGCACTTGACCATGACTAGGCTGTTGACCAGGTGCGACAAAACTAGGGCATGTAGGACTTGTTTTGTTGATAGTGATGTCAAGAAATCAGAGCAACGCTTTATTACGGACAGACATCTCCCAATCTTAGCTTCCATTGCATCAGTATGTTTTGACCATGACAGTTTACAATCCAGGGTTTCACCAAGCAGTTTAGTCTCCTCAACTTGCTCAATTTCCACATTATTCATTACAATATTTAGTTGAGGTTTAGGGTTTAGAGAATACTTTGTCCCAAATGCAATGCTTTTATTTTTAGAAATATTTAGGACTAGCTTATTACTTGCCACCCATTTTAAAACTGACTGCAGCTCGTTGTTAAGTGTTGCATTGATTTAACTTGCTGTGGTAGCTGATGTGTATAATGTTGAGTCATCAGCATACACTACCGGTCAAAAGTTTTAGAACACCTACTCATTCAAGTGTTTTTCTTTATTTTGACAATTTTGTACATTGTAGAATAATAGTGAAGACATCAAAACTATGAAATATCACACATGGAATCATGTAGTAACCAAAAAAGTGTTAAACAAATCAAAATATATTTTATATTTGAGATTGTTCAAATAGCCACCCTTTGCCTTGATGACAACTTTGCACACTCTTGGCATTCTCTCAACCAGGTTCACCTGGAATGCTTTTCCAACAGTCTTGAAGGAGTTCCCACATATGCTGAGCACTTGTTGGCTGCTTTTCCTTCACTCTGCAGTCCAACTCATCCCAAACCATCTCAATTTGGTTGAGGTCGGGGATTGTGGAGGCCAGGTCATCTAATGCAGCACTCCATCCCTCTCCTTCTTGGTAAAATAGCCCTTAAACAGCCTGGATGTGTGTTGGGTCATTGTCCTGTTGAAAAACAAAAGATAGTCCCACTAAGCCCAAACCAGATGAGATGGCGTATCGCTGCAGAATGCTGTGGTAACCATGCTGGTTAAGTGTGCCTTGAATTCTAAATAAATCACAGACAGTATCACCAGCAAAGCACCCCCACACCATAACACCTCCTCCTCCATGCTTTACGGTGGGAAATACACATGCAGAGATCATCCGTTCACCCACACCGCGTCTCACAAAGACAAAGACACCCATTAGACTTCTTTGTTTGTCTGAATTTGCGGGTTTTACGCACTAGCCAAGCTTCTGAGAGAGCGCAATGGTTCTTTTTTGGTTTGTCATTTGTTATCAATACAATTAACTGTCACTAAAAATGATGTAGTGCCTAGTTAACATATATACTGTAGTTTGATAACTACTGAACACTCCTATATTTTTACCTCATAAATCTATCAATTTGACATGAATTTATCTTGGAAAGGAAAACCAAATCATATATGGATGTGTCCAGGGGCATCATGCACCCCATAAATATGAGAGGGCACAAAGTACGTGAGGATGGCTGGTGGGTGGTCCGGAGGGGGGCTAGGCCCCCCTTATCCGTAAATTGGATAATTTGGCATTTTCCAAACTCATGAAACAGCTTTTTCCTGCAATCTAGATCCATAATCATTATGCTTAATTCTATATTTCTGTATATCTAAGCATACCTCTTGAGCTGTCTGTACCCTCCTGACTGGGGGTTCTTAAAAAAAGAAGTTAAATATGCTTCTCTGCATTGCTGCTAAAACCTGGGTAAAAGTTCAAAAGGAATGTGAGTCTTTTTCAGTACATTTAGTAATTGCTTACTTTTCTAAAGTTTACCAACCTTGCCAGTACACATACCAGCTAAGAGAGATAGACAAGCTAGCTACTCTAACTTGAGTGATAGCCTGAAATGGCTTCTTGGTAGCTAGTTATGAGTTTGGGAGATTGGGAACCTATCTGGGCTAGCTAACGCCAACTTCATAAAACTGCTGAATGGCTAGTAGTATTACAGGACAAATCTGAGGGGTCATGTGCCCCTGTGCCCCCTATGGGCATGAGACCTCTGCATGTGGCTGTAAATACTATGTACAGTGCCTTGCAAAAGTATTCATCCCCCTTGGCGTTTGTCCTATTTTGTTGCATTACAACCTGTAATTTCAATGGATTTTTATTTGGATTTCATGTAATGGACATACACAAAATAGTCCAAATTGGTGAAGTGAAATGAAAAAAATTACTTGTTTCAAATAATTCTAAAAAATAAATAACGGAAAAGTGGTGCGTGCATATGTATTCACCCCCTTTGCTATGAAGCCCCTAAATAAGATCTGGTGCAACCAATTACCTTCAGAAGTCGCATAATTAGTTAAATAAAGAAGTCCACCTGTGTGCAATCTAAGTGTCACATGATCTCAGTATATATACAATGCGGCACCATGAAGACCAAGGAGCTCTCCAAACAGGTCAGGGACAAAGTTGTGGAGAAGTACAGATCGGGTTATAAAAAAATATCAGAAACTTTGAACATCCCACGGAGCACCATTAAATCCATTATTAAAAGATTTAAAGAATATGGCACCACAACAAACCTGTCAAGAGAGGACCGCCCACCAAAACTCACAGACTAGGCAAGGAGGGCATTAATCACAGAGGCAACAAAGAGACCAAAGATAACCCTGAAGGAGCTGCAAAGCTCCACAGTGGAGATTGGAGTATCTGTCCATAGGACCACTGTAAGCCGTACACTCCACAGAGCTGGGCTTTACAGACGAGTGGCCAGAAAAAAGCCATTGCTTAAAGAAGAAAATAAGCAAACACGTTTGGTGTTCGCCAAAAGCCATGTTGGAGACTCCCCAAACATATGGAAGAAGGTACTCTGGTCAGATGAGACTAAAATTGAGCTTTTTGGCCATCAAGGAAAACGCTTTATCTGGCGCAAACCCAACACCTCTCATCACCCCGAGAACACCATCCCCACAGTGAAGCATGGTGGTGGCAGCATCATGCTGTGGGGATGTTTTCATCGGCAGGGACTGGGAAACTGTTCAGAATTGAAGGAATGATGGATGGCGCTAAATACAGGGAAATTCTTAAGGGAAACCTGTTTCAGTCTTCCAGAGATTTGAGACTGGGACAGAGGTTCACCTTCCAGCAGGACATTGACCCTAAGCATACTGCTAAAGCAACACTCGAGTGGTTTAAGGGGAAACATTTAAATGTCTTGGAATGGCGTAGTCAAAGTCCAGACCTCAATCCAATTGAGAATCTGTGGTATGATTTAAAGATTGCTGTACACCAGCGGAACCCATCCAACTTGAAGGAGCTGGAGCAGTTTTGCCTTGAAGAATGGGCAAAAAACCCATTGGCTAGACGTGCCAAGCTTACAGAGACATACCCCAAGAGATTGCAGCTGTAATTGCTGCAAAAGGTGGCTCTACAAAGTATTGACTTTGGGGGGTGAATAGTTATGCACGCTCAAGTTCTGTTTTTTTGTCTTATTTCTTGTTTGTTTCACAATAAAAAATATTTTGCATCTTCAAAGTGGTAGGCATGTTGTGTAAATCAAATGATACAAACCCCCAAAAATCAATTTTAATTCCAGGTCGTAAGGCAACAAAATAGGAAAAATGCCAAGGGGGGTGAATACTTTCGCAAGCCACTGTACCATCTGCTATTCTCTCTATTCAGTGCTTCAAAATGAACCGTTTTGAAATGTGTATCTTGTATATTTTGCTATTGGATTAAATGGTAGTTAAAATGACTAAATGGTGAGCTTATCGTTATCTGATGTATTGGTGACTAAACAAAATGTTCTCATGGTATTTCACGGAAAACTTGAATGACTCAGGGGTGGAAGATGTGCGAAACCCCAATGAATGCACAAGGTTCTGAACATAAGATAGGGGGCATTATAATTGTTATCAGTTTAGAGTTTTGTACTTGTAGAGTTTTGAAAATATACCACTTACATCTGAAAAATGTGCCAAAGTAAAGTAAAGAATATGCTGAAGATAGATACATCTAGTAGATCTAGTCAGATTCAGGAAGTTAGGCCTAGATTAAATCAGATCAAGCGTTAGCGTGTCGGAGTTGGAATTGCGTTGGAGCTGTCGAATCGGTGAGCAGCTGCTCTTGCGATTATTGTCACGAAGTCACTCCCACCCCACTCGCGTTAGAAGTTCAGTAGAGAAAGTGTAGGCTACATAGAAATAATAATGACTTAGATTTGTGTGTTTTTGGTCTATGTTGTGAAATTGTTAGATATTATTATTATTAATTTTTTAGGGGGTAGATCAGCTTTAATATTGCAGATAGATTGTAACTTCCATCAATGTAATTGTCTGCAATACTTCCAATCCCCCATATGTTTTTTTCTCTCGCAAATATATATATATACATACAATAATATAATATGCCATTTAGCAGACGCTTTTATCCAAAGCGACTTACAGTCATGTGTGCATACATTTTTACGTATGGGTGGTCCCGGGGATCAAACCCACTACCCTGGCGTTACAAGCGCCGTGCTCTACCAATTGAGCTACAGAGGACCATATATACATATACATACACACACACACACACATTTACAGTGGGGGAAAAAAGTATTTAGTCAGCCACCAATTGTGCAAGTTCTCCCACTTAAAAAGATGAGAGAGGCCTGTAATATTCATCATAGGTACACGTCAACTAAGACAGACAATTTGAGAAAAAAAAATCCAGAAAATCACATTGTATGATTTTTAATGAATTTATTTGCTAATTATGGTGGAAAATAAGTATTTGGTCACCTACAAACAAGCAAGATTTCTGGCTCTCACAGACCTGTAACTTATTCTTTAAGAGGCTCCTCTGTCCTCCACTCGTTACCTGTATTAATGGCACCTGTTTGAACTTGTTATCAGTATAAAAGACACCTGTCCACAACCTCAAACAGTCACACTCCAAACTCCACTATGGCCAAGACCAAAGAGCTGTCAAAGGACACCAGAAACAAAATTATAGACCTGCACCAAGCTGGGAAGACTGAATCTGCAATAGGTAAGCAGCTTGGTTTGAAGAAATCAACTGTGGGAGCAATTATTAGGAAATGGAAGACATACAAGACCACTGATAATCTCCCTCGATCTGGGGCTCCACGCAAGATCTCACCCTGTGGGGTCAAAATGATCACAAGAACGGTGAGCAAAAATCCCAGAACCACACGGGGGGACCTAGTGAATGACCTGCAGAGAGCTGGGACCAAAGTAACAAAGCCTACCATCAGTAACACACTACGCCGCCAGGGACTCAAATCCTGCAGTGCCAGATGTGTCCCCCTGCTTAAGCCAGTACATGTCCAGGCCCGTCTGAAGAGTGCATTTGGATGATCCAGAAGAGGATTGGGAGAATGTCATATGGTCAGATGAAACCAAAATAGAACTTTTTGGTAAAAACTCAACTTGTCGTGTTAGGACAACAAAGAATGCTGAGTTGCATCCAAAAAACACCATACCTACTGTGAAGCATGGGGGTGGAAACATCATGCTTTGGGGCTGTTTTTCTGCAAAGGGACCAGGACGACTGATCCGTGTAAAGGAAAGAATGAATGGGGCCATGTATCGTGAGATTTTGAGTGAAAACCTCCTTCCATCAGCAAGGGCATTGAAGATGAAACGTGGCTGGGTCTTTCAGCATGACAATGATCCCAAACACACCGCCTGGGCAACGAAGGAGTGGCTTCAAAAGAAGCATTTCAAGGTCCTGGAGTGGCCTAGCCAGTCTCCAGATCTCAACCCCATAGAAAATCTTTGGAGGGAGTTGAAAGTCCGTGTTGCCCAGCGACAGCCCCAAAACATCACTGCTCTAGAGGAGATCTGCATGGAGGAATGGGCCAAAATACCAGCAACAGTGTGTGAAAACCTTGTGAAGACTTACAGAAAACGTTTGACTTGTGTCATTGCCAACAAAGGGTATAAAACAAAGTATTGAGAAACTTTAGTTATTGACCAAATACTTATTTTCCACCATAATTTGCAAATAAATTCATTAAAAATCTTACAATGTGATTTTCTGGATTTTTTTCCCTAATTTTGTCTGTCATAGTTGACGTGTACCTATGATGAAAATTACAGGCCTCTCTCATCTTTTTAAGTGGGAGAACTTGCACAATTGGTGGCTGACTAAATACTTTTTCCCCCCACTGTATATGTGTGTGTGTGTGTGTGTATGTATATGTACATATGGTCCTCTGTAGCTCAATTGGTAGAACACGGCGCTTGTAACGCCAGGGTAGTGGGTTCGATCCCCGGGACCACCCATACGTAAAAATGTATGGGGGTATATATACATATATACATACATCCATACACACACACACATATCCTTTTAAAAATTATATTTCCCTTCATTACTTTCCAACCCCACCACACCTTCCCTAATTGGAGTAAACTAGTGAACAACAATGCTTAGGCCTCTACTTCCAGCTTATACATACTATATAAATTTTATGGACACAGTCAAATTTTACAATAATTATATTTTGTTTGTTTTCACTCCTGAACTTCCTCCGATCATTTTCATGATGTCCATCTGGTTTGCTTCTATATGCCATATTTTTCTAACTGTGCTCTTTCACAAAAGCTCTCACCCTATAACCTATATACTTATTATGGACACAGTATGCTTTACATTAGTTATCTTGTTGTTATTAGTTGTTGTTATTAATCCCATCCTTCAGCTCCCTTCAACACCTCCCATCTATCTCTTAACACCATCCATATTGGATTTCTATTTGCCATATATTTTTCAACTGTACTGTGATGTTTTACAAAAGTTCTGTACCTTTCTATTCTCATGTTTCTACAGATCGTAAATTGAAAATAAACATTTTTGCTAAAAGTATTATTATATTATTGATCGATTGACTATGACCTTTCAGATCACCCACTAGTGCTATCTGCAGGGTTAGCTCTAGGTAAATATTGCAATCCTTTAGCCATTCCTGGACCTGTGTCCAAAAACAAGCTACAAATGGACAGTACCAAAACAAATGATCTAATGATTCTGTCTCTTCGCAGCAAAATCTGCAGAGCTGGGAAGATTGTATCCCCCATATAAATAGCATTCTATTGGTAGCAAGAATTGTATATAATAATTTAAATTGAAAAATTCTAAGTTTTGAATCCTGCGTCATTTTGCGTATCAATTCATAAACACTATGCCATGGAATCGGTACGTCAAAAATCTCTTCCCAACTATTTTGCAATCTATATGGGATGGCTGTCAATCCTTTGGTCCTTAAATTAAACTGGTATACTTTTTTTATTTAGATATTAGATATTAGATATTACTTGTTAGATATTACTGCACTGTCG